>NW_020448196.1:1934700-1971132 GCF_003343035.1 Apteryx rowi | reverse complement strand
TGTGATGAGCTGCCCGTTCTCAGCCGGCGGAGGCTGAGCCTGCCGGACTCCCCGTGCTCACACCAGTCCTTCCCCCCGCCCCAGCCCAATAGTAGGGATATTTTTTGTTTCTCGCTGGGGCGAGACCCTTGGCGCAGCCCTGGCTGGAGGAGCCAAGGCTGAGTCACCCGCTGGCCGGCAGCTGCTCCAGAAGCAGGGACCTGCCCCTGGACGGCTCGGCCGGGAGCAAGCAGGGCCTTTGCTGGGGGGGATGCGACAGCCTGGGCCTCAACGTGCTCCTCGTGCTCCCTCCTCGGGCCCGGCAGGCAGGCCGGGGCTTCGAGACACCCGTTTGCCCCCAGCGGGGCAAAGCTCCTTGCTGCAGCTCAGGCCCGTGTCGGCCACGGGGAGCGAGCCCAGCGGCCCCGTGGCTCGGAGGGCTTGCCGGGGTACCGCAGGTCAGCGCACCGAGCTGTGGCTCTGCGGTGCTTCCAAGGGGTCCTTCGGGAAGGCAAGTCTGTTATCCAGAGGGTTAAATCTGCTGGCCAGGGGCTTGCTGGAGAATTGCAATTTAAAAAGAAAGGTGGGAAAGCAGCGTTACTCTCAGCTTCCCTCCCAGCAGCATCGGACGGGATGGACATGTCTATCCAAATGGGAAAGTCTCCCTCTAGCGCGCACAGCCCGCTGTGCACAGCGGTGCCATCCTGCTCCGGCTGCAGGACTGCACACAACTGCGTCGGCTCCAGGATTTGCAGGGGCATCTCCTCCTGCTCCGGAGCCGCCCTGCGCCGCTGCCTCGGGGCCCCGGGGAGCTGCTGTGGGTTGACATGTGCTCCCCTGGGCTTGGGCTACCTGCTTCCTTGTAGCCTGAACGCACATTTTACTAGCACATGTCAGATAGTTGCCCCAAGCGCCTCAGAACCAGCCTCATTTCAACCCAACGTGCCGTCGTCCTTGCGGGAGGTGGCTCTTTGAGAAGGCAGAGAGCGCAGGCACGCAGCGTGCTGCTCCTGCTGCCAAGCGCTGCACCCAAGTGGCAGGCCAGCTCTGTATTATATTAAGATTTTTTTTAATGAATACAGCTCTCGGCAGGTGGCACCAGCTAAGAAAACAGAGTTCCAGGGAGAGCAAGAGGGAGGAGGAACCACGTCTTCAGCAGCAGCCACAGAGCAAAGGCTTGACATTTCTACAGCAGCAGCAAGTTTGAGTGCCGGTTGGAGACACCTAATCTCCTTCGCGGGGCGCCAGCAGCTGGCTGTGCGTCCCTGCCTCTCCGCCAACCCGCATCATGCTGTGTCCTCGCTGCAACGCTCGCTGCCCAAGGACAGATCGGCAAAAGCAGAGGAGAGGGGAGCCCCTGCAAATAATGCTCCTGCGCTGCTGCAGCTCAGGCACCCCGCTCCTCATCCACAGTTTGTGCGGAAGTAGGAGAAAGTAGGTTTGTTCAGGAAAAGTCCTGTACTCCTTCCAGACAACTGGACCAGAGGGAGAATGACACTGGAGTCCCCCAGCACTAAGGCAGCAGTTTTACAGACAGTGTTGCACAAGACCTTAGCAAACCTGATTTCCAACACTGTGAACGGCAAAAGAGCACAGGAAAAACAGGTTAAAAAGTGAACTGTGCTCTAACCCAGGGCTTCATTTCTGATCTTATGTGAGTGACTTCCCTGCTACCTGGAGTCACAGCCAGCCAGCGGAGGGTGGGCTGAACCCAGACCCAGCTCTGCTCCCGCTGCTGCCGGCGTGGCCCCAGGGACCAACCTATGTGCAAGCGAGGGGTGAACTGCACATGCCTTTCCTTTAAAGGCAATATAGCCACTGACGTCTGTGCTGGCCGGGGGAGTGACACTGGCATGAGCCAGCCGGGTCCAGCTGCTCCCAGGCCAGCCAGCGCTGGCTGTGCAACCCCGGGACACCGGCCAGGCCGAGGGGGAATGGGTGCTGATGCTGGGCCGGGAGCTGCTACGGGTGATGCAGCTGCAAGCGTTAGCACAGGGCTAGGCAGTGCCAGCGCTCAGCTCCAGGGTGCTGCTTCCTCCCACCTCCCCGCCTGGTGCATTGCTCTTCCACCAGGCCCTGAGCCAAGTGGAACTGGGACAGGTTGGCAAGACTAAAGCTTTGGGCTCCTACAACCCTGTGCTACCCTGGAGCACAGGAACAGCCAGAGCAGAGCTGCTCTTATGCTGCAACAGGCAGAGGATGCCCCACCTGTCTGACCAAGAGCTGGTTCAGAGCCCAGCTTTGCTTACGCGCAGCCCAGTTTAGCCCTCCCTGCTGCAAGTTTCCTTCCACCAAGGAAGCGGAGAACTGCGTGCCCTCCCCTGAGCGCCTCGCTCGGCCCAGCTTCACCGTGATTCAGCTCTGCGCTGTTGTGACTGCGATGGTAACGTGAGCATCTCGCTGTAGGGTGCTGCGCAGGGAGACTGCCTTCCCGCATGTGTGCTGCGGCCTCCCTCGTCTCCTCCTGGGGCAGGAGGGACCACCGGGGGCTGGTTCTTTSGTAGTTTGAGTGCTTGATATGGTCTCCTTCCCCGGGAAAGGTGAGCTGCAGGGGTGGGTCCAGGGTGGAGGAACTGCAAGGTCAGGGACCAGCCCTGTGACAGCTCAGTCTCCTGCCCAGAAACGTCAGACCCTGGTAGCTGGTTGTTCCACCCACCCTGAGGAGCAGAGCAGGTGGCTGGAGTTCATGCCGCAGAGCGCTAGGGACGCTGAGCCCGAACCCATGCGGATAAGGACCTGGGTGCGATGCCGCACGGAGAACAGTGCGAAGAGCAGAGGGAGGGTTTGACGCCGGTGAATGCAGGGGTGGCCTTTGCTCTGCTGTGCCTTGTGCAGGGGGGCACGGAGGCGATGGGGGCTGCTTGGGCGATGGCGAGGGACCCGTCACTGCCAGCTCGCACAGCCCTCGGGCAGGCTCTGCAGAATGGCCTCCAGGTTCTGCTTGTCGGCCCGGATCTCGGCCAGGTCGCTCTCGAACGCCTGGATCTTCTCCTGCTGCCGCTCCGCCTCCCGCTGCAGATGGCTCAGCCTCCCAGCCAGGGCGCCCGGCTCAGCCAGGCGCAGCTGCAGGCGCTCCAGCTGCTGCCGGCTGGCGTTCAGCACAGCGTCCACGCGCGTGGCCCGCTCCAGRTTGCCTGGGGAAGGACACCGATGAGAGAGAAGCACAGAGCCGGGCAGGAGAGGCTCTGGACACACTCCAAAGGCTCAGGCCTGGGGCACCAGGCAAACTGCAGGGAGCGGGTGCAGCGGGGCATGGCGGCAT
The DNA here is from genome assembly GCF_003343035.1 of Apteryx rowi. Lineage (NCBI taxonomy): Eukaryota > Metazoa > Chordata > Aves > Apterygiformes > Apterygidae > Apteryx > Apteryx rowi. The sequence continues at coordinate 1,967,891 of NW_020448196.1, read as the reverse complement.
TGCAGTGACTACAAAAAAGCAAATAGGACTGCGGCTCCAGAGAGGGCCTGGGCACGTCTCTGTTACAGCTGGATGATGGTTTCACTCCTTTGCAAAGTTTCAGAGCAGAAGGAGCTGGAGCAAATCCGTCCAGCCACAAGGAGCAAACCCAGCCAGGCGCCTCCCTTGGCTCCCAAAGGCCTGAACCCTTAACCCAGCCCTGCTCCACCTGGAGATGCCAAGGGAAATCAGTGTATCTTCTCCAGCACGCATGTTCAGCAAGCCCCAATCCTTTCCACACGAGGGCTTTCCCTGAGATGTGACCCCTCAAGAAGCTTTGCTAAGATCCAGAGTGATCTCCAGCTCAGCCTGGACAGCACGTACCCAGCACCAGGGAGCAGAAGAGCCCCCAGCTCCCCGCATGCACCTCACCTAGGCTGCTGAGCAGGTCGTTCAGGGTCTCGATGTCCGAGAGCAGCGAGCCCCGGGCTTCCTGGAGACTTTTTGCCATCTGATTTGCCTCCGTCCTCACCTTCCAACACAGACACCCAGATCAGGCACCCTGGGGACCCTTGGCTGGATGGGAGAGGGGAGGGGATCCCGGGAATGGCCCAAAGCATTTCCTGTACAGCTGAGCCCAAAAGCCAGGTTTCTCCCTGTGCTTCAGGCAAAGCCCCTTCCTGGCTTTGGTTGGAAACAGGAGGACACAACCTGCCCGAGGGGACCTGGCTCACCTGGTCTGCTTCCTCCAGGTCCCCCCTGAGTTTCTCAGCCACATGCTCCTGTCTGGAGAGCTCCCGCCAGGTCTCGCTGGTGCGCGTGGCGAGCTCGCGGGCCTGCTTGCGGGTCTGCTTGCTCTCCCGCAGCACAGCCTGCGCCCTCTGCAAAGGGACGGACACGGGAGCGTCACTCAGGGACACCCAGGAGGCCTGTGGCTGGCTGCCAGGCTAGGGCAGCAGACACGGAGAGGGCCCTGGTCGCGTGCATCCCTCCTTGTCTGCGTGCAGCTCCGGCTGGGCCTGCCGCAAGCCTCGGATGGCAAACGGAGCTGGGAAGGTGTTTCAAGGAGCAGGAATGTTGCAGGGCAGAATCAGGGCTGTATTTGGGGGAGCTCCATGGTCCTGCCTGCAAGAAGCTGGGCTCTGCTTCAAGGGCTGCCCAGCACGGCCCTGCCTCGCAGCCTGGCATGGGCTCCCTGCACCCCGCACCCCTCGCTCAGACCTTAGCGCTCTCGCCGGCAACTTGCTTGGCCTCCCCGGCCGTCCTCCTGGCTGTGGTGGAGACGGACAAGGAGTTTCCCAGCATCTTCTCTGCCTGTTTAGTCTTCCTCTGGGCCTCCACCATCGTCCTGTCCCGCACAAGCGCCATCCTCCTGCTCAGGGCAGCCTGGCCCTTCCGATGCCCYAGCACCTTCCTCATGCCTGTGGGGACAAACCGGCGATCACCACCATGGCCCTTTCTCCCCGGGGGTGCCCAGAGCTACACTGATCTCAGGGAGCAGAGAGAGAGGCAGGAAAGCATCAATCAGCCTTGCTGGGTGTTTGCGGGTGGGTGACAGCTCAGGTGCCAGCCCTTCCTCTCCTCGAGGACGTGGGATGCCTCAGCTCCCTGTGTACAGGTGCCTGCTCCGACCTGGCTGCCTTGGAAAACATTTCAACCCCAGCTCAATTTTGGCCATCTCCATCCTCTCCATCTGGGAGCTGCGGTGAGCCAGGGGCTGGCCAGGGATGCCAAAGCAGCATCGATGCAGACCCCGTCTGGAAGGTGGCAAGAGCTGAGCTCTGGCTGGGAAATGCTCCGGATGGCACCTTTTACCTTCCAAGTTGGCCAGGAGGGACTCTGCGTYGGAGAGCACAGCTTTGCCGCCTGAGACTGCCGAGGTGGCCAGGGCGCGGGCAGAGGCAGCCCTGTCCCGCAGCTGCGGAAAGGAGAGCCGGGATGAGGCTGGGCAGGGGGCAAAGAGCTGCGTCCGGCTGGGAGACGTGAGGCCCAGCCAGCTCCCGCTCGGCAGCTGAGCTCCTCGGGAGATCCGTGAGCACGAGAGGGAGACGTCTTCCAAAACCGCTCCCACTCCCCTGGCTACAGACATGGCCCCATCAGCTGCTGGAGCCGGAGGGCCAGGGCTCCCCCATCTCCCTGTGCCCAGCACGGGAGGCAGGAGAGGGATGGCCCCGGCATGCCCGGGGGTCCGGCTAGGACGGAGGGTGCCCATCACTTATTTTGCAGGACGTCCCACGCGGGCGAGCAGCGATTCTCCCCAGCAGCCCTCACCTGCTCGAAGCTGCGAGTCCTCCGCAGCTCCCGGCGCGGCTCAGCCRCCAGAGCGCGGGAAGCCTCCGCAGCCCGCCGGGCCGACGGCTCCCTGGCCTTCGCGGCCTGCTCCAGCGCCGCCAGGTCCCGCGCCAGGGCCCCCGCCCGGGCCAGCAGCGCCTGCTGCGGGGTCAGAGATGCAGAAGGCTCCCCGCGGGCCTCCCCCGGCGCTGGGAGGGAGCGCGGCCGCGGGGGCAAAGCGCGGGGCCGTGCAAGCAGGGCACTGGTCCTCGCTGACGCAGCGGGGAAGCGAGAGCCTCCTTAGCCACTGTGGGGGACGCAGGGACACGGCCCCTATCCTCGGCCACCCCAGGGACAACCCCGCCAAGCTCCCCTCCAACCCCAAAGGTCACATGGGGACGGGGTGCTTTGTGGGGTGATGCCAGGGGCTGCGCGGAGCAAGGACGCCCCGGTCAGGGCCGGTGGGTGCCGGGAGCTGAACGCCGCTCACCTGCCCCGGAGCAGTCGTCGGCAGCAGTTTCTTGGCCATGTCCGTGTTTGCCTGGTGGACGGCTGTGAAAGCTCTCTTGGCCTCCGCTGCCACCTCCAGCATGCCAGCGCCCAGCTCCTCCTGCGCCCGCTGGATTTCCCTGTACCTGCGCGGACAGGACACCACGCTCACCTGGGGTCCTGCAGTGCCCCGAGGGCTGGAGGAGATGGTGGTGTGGGACTTGGCCCYGGACACAGATGTAGGGCAAAACTGCTGGGGAAAAGGGCCTGAGACACCCTTGGCGTGGAGCAGCACGGATCTCCGCTTTGCAGCACTGCAGCGTAACGAGTTTGGCAGGACTCAGTCGCGTCCCTTCTGGGCAGCTGACTCTGCCGAACCCCCACGAGCTGTTTCTGTGACAGGTCCCGGCCGGAGGCGAGGGGCTCCCGGCGCCCTGCCAGACCTCAGGCCCACCGTCGTCCCCTCACCTGGCCTCCAGCTCGCGCTGCGTCCCCAGCGTYGCGCTCTCCTCCAGCAGGCTCTGCAGGAGCACGTAGCTGGCGTTGGAGGCCCCCAGCGCTCTCCTGACCACGGACTCCACCTGCGCTGCCGCGTCCCCGTGGCTGCAGGGACAAGTGCAGCGGAAGAGAGAGGTTATTAGGAGCAGCCTCTTGGAAGAGAGAAGTCATCCAGGACCCCGCAGGCAGCCTCCGCTCTGCCCCGTGCGTGCCGGGCAGGGGGAGGCTCATACAGGCCATGCAACRGAGAAGGAAAGCCCGGGCTAAGGGCTCCTCCGTCTCCATCCTTCTCCGCGAGCTGCGAGCCGGGAAGGGAAGGAGGGTCGCAGCTCAGCGGCTGTGGCGGCCGATACGGCGCAGCCCCTGCGTGCTGGCGTACCTCTYGGCCAGCACCCGGGCCTCCAGCACCAGGCGGCTCCAGTTCGTGGGCTGCTGAGGGATTTCGTGCGGAATCTCCTTTAAAMGCAAAAAGCAGCAGTGAGAGGCTGGTGGGGGAGCAGGGGCACCCCGACCCGGCGAGCCCAGTGCCGCAGGGACCCCCAAGGTCCCAGGCTGCGGCTCTCGGGGGGGTCGGAACCAAGAAACCCCCAGTTTTCCTGGCGAGAGCCTCCTGCACCAAAAAGGCAGCCCGTCCCCGAGCCCCCCGGGAGCGCCGGCCGGCGCGAGCCCGCACCGTGGTGGCCAGGGTGTCCGCAGCCTGCTGGATCTCCCGCTGTGCCGACTGCAGCGCGGCCCCGATCTCYGACAGCAGCGCGCAGGTCTTGGCGGGGCTGCGGCCGGGGCAGCCGATGGCCCCGCTGACGCTGCTCAGGCGGCCCTGCGCGGTGCTCAGCGAGCCGGCCAGCCGCCCCACCTGCTCCGCGAGGGCGGCCCGGGCACCTGCGGGCAGCACAAGCGGAGGCTCRGTCCCCACGGAGGCACTCGGGCCCTCCAAGCTTGCCTGCCGGGCTGCCTCGTCCCGGAGCACCTCCCCACGCGCCTGCTAACGGGAGGGGAAAACGGTCCAGGAAGGGACCCAGGGATGAGGCGCCCGGCGGTGGCAGATGCTCGGTTCCCACGCAGCACCCTGCGGGAGGAAGGGTCCCCGGTGGGGGTGACGCATCCCGCTACCTCGCAGGAGGTGCTGGCCGGACAGCCCGTCTCCCCGGGGTGCATCTCCCAGCACGGGGGACCGGCCATCGCAGCCTGGTTTTTGCAGCCATTCCTCCATCTCCTGCAGCGTGGCCTTCAGCCGGTCGGCCTGGGGAGCGAGACGTGGGGTGCACGGGGTGCCGGTGAGGCACGCGGGTGCCGGGCCGGGGTGCTGCGCCCCGTGCGCCCGCCTCGCCGGGGTGAGCAACGTACCTCGTCCCTCACCAGCCCGTAGCAGGCAGGGCACTGGCGGCAGCGGGAGCTCGGCGGGTCGGGGAAGAAGTTGGCCTGGCACCGGTCGCACTTGTAGCCCACGAAGCCCGGGCGGCAGACGCAGGTGCTGTTCTCGTGGCACTGCGGCGTGACCGAGCCCAGCGGGGAGCAGTTGCAGGCTGCGGTGGAAAGGGGTCAGGGCGAGGGACCGGCACACGCCGCGGCTGCCAGCCCCKCTCCGGGCACCCAGGTGCCGGCCCCGCGCCCGGTACCTCGGCAGCCGCCKGCAGAGAGGCCGAAGAAGCCGTGCTGGCATCGGTCGCAGCGCGTCCCCTCGACGCCGGGCTGGCAGGAGCACTGCCCCGTGAGCGCGTGGCACCGGCTGTCCCGCGACCCCGACGGGTGGCACTCGCAGCTGGCACCGAGAGGCGGAGGGCGGTGAGCAGGGACCGGGCGACGAAYGCAAAGAGCAGAGACCCGAGCCGGGGACACAGACCCCCCCTCCCCATTGCACCCCGCCGGAGGCTCTGCCGTGCCCCACGGCCGGCCCCGGGGAGGCCTCGTCCCGCCGTACCTCTTGCACCCCACGGCGGGCTGCAGGCGGTGGTAGCCCGGCTCGCAGAGGCCGCAGTCTCTGCCCGCCACGTGAGGGAGGCAGGGGCACTGGCCCGTGGCGGCGTCGCAGCCCTCCCGGCCTGGGGCCGAGCCCTCGGCGTTGCACTCGCACGCTGCGGGAGACAAAATACTGCTGGGAYGGGACAGCGGGAGGGGGACACCGGGGTTCAGCCCCCTGAACTCCCGTCGGACGGGGCTATATCCAGGGAAGGAGGATGGCAGCGGGGAGAGAAGGCAAAAGACTATCCCTGAGCGCGCCCAGGAGCACCGTGCCACGGGCGGACGGGTGCTCAGCCCCCCTGCTCGGCCCCTAAACCTGCCGGGCATCGCCTGCCGCCATCCACCTCCCCTGCCGGGAGGATTTTGGCTCCGAGAGGAGCAGGGGCAGAGCCCGGGGCTGCACGTACGCATGCACTTCCCCGCGGGAGCGGGAGCCAGCGCGTCCCCGTAGAAGTCCCGCCGACACCTCTCGCAGTGCTCGCCCGTCGTGTTGTGCAGGCACCGCAGGCACCGGCCGGACACGGGGTCGCAGTTCCCCACGGCGTTGGGATCCACGTTCCCGTGACACTGGCAGGGGAAGCAGGGACGCACGGGGCCCCTCTGCCCCAGCGGGTCCCCGAAAAACCCGTCGTCACACAGCTCGCAGCGTTTCCCTGGGGAGGGCGGAAACGTGGGGAGGATCCGGTGGTGCCAGGGGCCCCGGTGCCCACCTGTCCATCCGTCCGTCCCCGGCCTCACCTCTCTGCCCCAGCGGGCAGCCGGTACACACCACCTCGCCGCTGCCGGGCACCTGCGCGCAGGGCGAGCGCCCGGGGCACGGGCACGGCTTGCAGTCGTCCGAGCGCCCCGCGAAGGGGTTCCCGTAAAATCCGGGGCTGCAGCGCTCGCAGGAGGGGCCTTCGGTGTGGTGCAAGCACCGGCAGTGCCCTGCGAGGGGGAAAACGGAGCCGAGGGGCTGCAAAAGCCCGGCCGCGGGAGGGATTGAGATCCAAGCTTGGCGTGGGGTGAGGAGGGCCGTGTACCTCCCGCCAAGGGATTGCGCCGGGATTGCAGGTTCCCCATCAAGATTTTCCCCTTTTTGCCCAGTGCTTACTCAAGCGAGGAGGTTTTGCCCAGGACGCCTGGGTGCCGGCGCCAGCCTCGCGCTCCCTGGCGGAGCGGGGCCGGCGCGACGCGGGAGCCTGGGCGCGCACGCACGGAGCGCCGGCAATGGGCGCAAGGGCTGTCGGCGCCTGCACTAATCAACAACATATTTCTCAGCGACGAGCCGCTCTTCCCAGCTGTACGCGGCCCGTGCCACGGAAAACACAAGCAGCCGGGCTGGGAGCCGGCGGGGGGCAAACGTCTCCTTGCGATCCGAGCCAGCAAGTCGCGGCCTTCAGAAATCAGCTGCGGGGAGGAGGAGGAGGACGAGGAAGGACGCTTCAATCCCACCTCCCTCCAGCAAGGACCACCCCTCCTCCAGGCAGCCGCTTGGCTTGCCTGGGAGGATTTTTCCCTATGATTTGTGGGGTCGGTTCCTCCTGGGAGGGCTGTAGGGTTGTGCGGGAGGGAACGGGCATTTTTCCAGGCATTTTACCATTTACCCCACGCATGGGTGGAGCTAGATGATGGAAAAAGAAAGGAAAAGCGGGTGGCAGAAAAGGGTGGAAAAATAAATGAAAGGAAGCGTGCGAGCTGGCTCGACCTGGCAGAGCGAGGGCCGGGAGGAGATCAAAGGCCTGGACCCATCCCCGGAGACCGTGCTCAGCCGGCGACGCCAGCCCCGGCTCCGCGAGACAAGGGGGCGAGTTTGCAGGCCTGTTTCCGTTGGCCGGTTGAGAAAAATGCCTCTTCCAGCCCTTTCCATCCTGGCCACGCGCTCTTCTCGCCAAAGGGAGCCTGCCAGCGAGGGCCTGGGGCTCTGCCTGGGTACCAAGTGCATCATCTTGTTTCCCAGCTCTCATCCGAGCTGCCACTTCCATAGGGACGGATGGGCACTGAGAGAGCATCTCATGAGCGTTGTCCCAGCTGCACAGCTCTGGTCTGCACTGACCCGGGGCTCGGCTGCTCCGTGCCCCCGGCTGCAAGGGACCGGCGCCTCATCCAGCCGGCACCACAGGCGGCGGTTCGGGATGCGGCATCGCGGCTGAACTTCAGCCGGGACACGGGGGCGTTCRTGTGAGACGGCAGCGGTTTGCAGTCTTCCTCCCCGTCCCTGACTAAAGCAAGCCAAACACTTTCCCTGGCGGAGCGGCTCCCGCTGCAGAGAGATCGCTGCCATTTGCGATTCATTTGGAGTTGGCAGGAGCTGGGGGCTGCGCTTCCCGCGGACGGCTCTACGGGAGCTCGCCGGGCGACCGCGCTCTCCTTGGCACGCGTGTCGCCGGCAGACCTGCTCCCGCTCCGTAAGGGAAAAGGGGCTTGCAGGGCGCCACGGAGCAGCCCGCACCTCGGCCCCGCGGCCTCCCGACGCGAAGGGAGAGCAGGATCCATGGGAACCACCCACCGGCACAGCCTCGCTGCCCCCAAGACCTCACCTGGGCTTCTGCCTCCCTTCGAGCCTTAATCGCCGCCGTTGGCACACGCTGCTGAGCAGGGTCCGGAGATGGAGCGGGGCTYGGGGACCCCAAAGCTGGGGATCCTCCGGGGCCTTCCCCCAAGACCCTACTTTTCTTCCCATTTCCCTGCTACGTTCCTCCCAGGTCTTGAGCAGTGATACCGTCTGCAAGACCCGTCCTAGCAAAAACCTCGGYTCCCCCACCCCTCTGGACACCAGCGCCCTCTCCTTTACGCTCATAAAGCGCCGTGAAAGGACCCCTCGTACTATAAAACATCGCTGTTATTGCAGTTAACCCATTCTTTCCGTCTTTGCAGTTATGCATCCAATCCCTATAATTAGCCAGGCAATAAAACTTGAAGGTTTTGGGGTACCGTAACGTCACGGATAATTCCCAGCGGCCCTTGGGCACACGCGAGTGGGCTGACTGTTACCCATTTACGCAAGGACTGGGCGACCGGAGGGGTCTGCGGAGGCCAGCGGCCGGGGACRCACCTGCGAGGGGGTCGCAGCTGCCGTGCTGGTTGCAGGCGCAGGGCACGCAGCCGACGAACGGCCCGCCGAAGGGCACCTCCCGCTTGAAGCCGGCCGCGCAGGACTCGCAGAACTGGCCGGCGTAGCCCGGCGGACAGACGCACTCCTCCACCCAGGCGGCCGACGAGGCCGGGCCGGGGCGCGCGGACGTGAGCTGCACCTCGCTCAGGGACAGCCTGCCTGCGAGAGGACAGAGCGACGCGAGGACGGGGGACACGTGCCCTGGTCTGCCGGCACAGCCCCTGGCCCCGGCCTCGCCGTCCTGCCTGGAAATGCTCCAAAGAGGCACAGGAGACCCCCAAACGCTTCCAGACACCCCTGGGGCTGTTCACGGAGAGAAGGATCCAGCCCCTACAAGGCATCTTGTCCCAGCTCTGCTGCTTGATACCGCTCTGACATCCCAGCCCCATCCCAGCTTGGTCCCCATGAGGCTGCTGCATGGTGTCACCCTCCTTGCACAGGGCCACCGCATGGTGTCACTCGTCTTGCATGGGGGGCTGCTGTGTGGTCTCACCCGCCTTGCATGGGGCCACCGCGCAGTGCCACCCTCCTGGCACAGGGACGGTGCACGGAGTCACCTACCTCGCAGGGGGCCGCGGCTCACGCGGAGCCGGAGGGCGGTCAGGTTGGAGAGCAGGCGCTGGAAGCTGAAGGCCGACAGCGAAGGCTCCGCACCCTCCTCTGCCTCGTGAAGCCTGTTGGAGAAGCAGCCAGGAGGGAGGGAAGGGCCTGGCCGGTGGCCACCCACCGCCAGCCGTGCCAGTGGGACAGCTCGGCTCCCCAAGCCCGGACCAGGCACAGAGATGATGGGGACATGGCTAATCCTTGGCAGGGGCATGGAGCAGGGCTGAACCCCCAGCTCAGGGTGACCTAGACAGGACACGGTCCCCATTTCACCAGCCCCAACCAGGACCGGACATGGCGTGAGCCAAGCCTGCCCGAGGAGAGCGCCCAAGGGGCTGTGACGGGTACCTGAAGGTGACGGCCTGCTTCCCCCGGCGGGGCCGGCTCTCGCTGCCGGCCGGGGAGGAGGTGGCCCGCACCGCGATCCCCATGCCCTCGCCCTCCAGCACCAGCTGCACGCGGGGCAGGGGTGCTCCGGTCCCGTTCCCCTCCGCTCCCAGCAGCAGGGAGAGGAGCTGCCCGTAGCTGAGACGCTGGTTCTGCAGAAACTTCTCTGTGACGGGAGAGAAGAGGAAAGTCTGTAAGACACGGACGTGCCAATGTCTTGTTCCCATCATGATCAACAGGAAGCAAAGCTGGTTTGTCCCCGGTCACCCTCCTGGAGCAGGGCCAGCTCCAAACCGACCTCCCGGGGTCCCAGCCCACCACTCAACCCACCACCACGGCCTCTTGCTGCAGCTGCGGAGATGTGACCAGCTCCTTGCTGGAGCACAGTTCATGCATCCGCATGCATCTGTTCAGCGGTGGGCAGTCACACATGGGACAGTGCCGGGGGGGATCCCGCGGCAGAGCAGGAGCCCAGTTATGGCGCAGGGGCTTGGCAGTGCTCCTGCGCGCGCAATACCTGGCGCGAGAAAATCCACCGGCTCCTCTCCGTCCCACTCGGTGAAGATCTCGCCGTCAGCCCAGCGCAAAGGGATCTCGGTGCCGTCCGGCGCCGCGGCCGCCCAGCCCTCCAGCCCTGCATGACGAGCACGTGGAGGGGAAGCACCGAGTCACCCTGCGAGCCGTGGCAGCAGCAGGGTTTTGCTTTTCAAGGCTCCAGCTCATCTCATGAGATTCTCTGATGTCTAGTAAGGTGCAAGCACTTTCCTGCAGCTGGAGCCTCTGTAATGCCCTGCTCGGAACGGGCTCTGGGGCCCCACACGCTGGATAGCAGCGCTAGCCATCCCCCACTCCCATCTGTTTGTTTTCTTGGATTTGGAGAAAATTAGTATCTTTAAACTTTTGCCTCTCTGCCCATTCTGTGGTTCAAAAGTTGGAGAGCGGAGGAAGCCCAGAGACAGATGGGGCGTAATTGCATTAAGTTGGTTTCCTTCGGAAATAAGTTAAACTCTCCCCCACTCCCAACGGTTATTTATTGCATCCAGCCCCGGGCGCCTGGAGGACGAATGCTTGGAAATCTCTCCGGGGATATTGAGTGGGCTGCACTCAGTGGGATCCCTTATCTAATCATCCCAAATCTGGACCACTGACCCTTTCCGGCAGCGCAGGAAGTTTCAGGCTGATCCAACTCAGCCTGCAGGTTTCGGGAGCACTTTGGGGGACTTGATTTATGAGCAAATATCTGTACTCTAATGAGTGCTGCTGCTCTGCTGCACAGCCTAATGGGGAGCTGAGCTCGCTGCGGACCCGGCTCTGCCCGGAGGTGCTGAGCCTTTGGAAGCCCGGCCCAAAGCTCTTTGGAAAATCTGGCCCCAAACAAGCAGCCCCAAATTGGCTAGATCGCCTGCCACAGGAAGAGGGGGGGAAAAGCCCCGGTACAAAGCCTGGCTCCGTTTCAGGGCTGTGGAACGCATTACTGCAATACCGCAATTAGCAGCGTGTTTTAAATGCAATCAAGAGAAACTTTCATCTGACCTGTTCACCTCCCACCTGCTGGCTGGGGACCGATGTCCTTGTCAGGGCACGGGCAAGGCAGGGAGCCGATACCCCACACACTGGGGTCCCCACGCCACCTAACCGAGTGACACCTGCCTGCTCCCCCAGCCTGGGGAACAGGAACTCCAGGGAGCCCAACCCCAATTAGACATCAGAGAATCCACAGGCGCAAGTGCCGTCAGAAACGCCACCACCACCGGAGGAGCCTAGAGGACTCTGCACCGTACTAGACACCGGAGAAGCCAAACAAGACACTAACTGGGTCCCCGTGGTCAGTGGCCGGCTCTGAAATCGATGCTTCGAATCTCTCGCTGGCCCGGCCGGGCTCTTTGCACAGGCCGTGAGCTGGAGGGGGTAATTCCCTGCCCAGCACCAGCCCCCCCGCAGGGACGTTTCCCACGGGAGCAGGACGCAGGGGTCRGCTGGCTCGGAGCACCCCGGGGGGGGGGGCGCAGGCCCGCGGTGCCCGGGCGGCAGCGGCGGCCCGCAGGCAGGGATGCAGGCGTCGCGCCGTGCGGCAGATGGCAGGGTTTCCTCAGACATCCCGCACGGAGACGCCATCCGGCCTTTGCGGGCCCAGCCCTGCCTGCAGGTGGGCAAAAAGCCCCCTCCCGCTCCTGGGGACCGTCCTGCCCTGCTTCCTCCCATCCGGAGGCAGCCACCCCCCCCAACCCGGGGAAGGGGAAAGTTCCCACCAGGCTCCATCCTTGTGGTTTTTATCTTTCYGCCCCATTTTCCCTGCAGTCCCTGGTGGAGCAGCGGCATGCCGGGACAGCAGCGCCCAGCCAGGGCACCCTCCCCGCCGGCGAGCCCTGGACCGGGATGCCTGGCCCCTGCCTTCCCAAACCGCTGGGGTATCCTGCTCTTTGGTGGCTCCAGCGCTGCCGTCCCCTCCGCTTCCCCAGCGGCGCTGGTGGCCGGGGAGCCGGCGGGACCCGGTACCTCGCTCGAAGGTGGCACGGACGTGGGTCGCCTCGTAGCGGGCCGCCGCGGTGCACGCCGTGGAGTGGCCGTAGCAGAAGCAGCTGGTGCAGCCGGCCGGGTTGTGGGGCTGCAGGTTGAACCACCCCGGCTGGCACCTGCGGTGGGGGAAGAAACCTGGAGCGCGGCACGGGGCAGAGGGCGGGCAGAGCCGCGGGCTTCGGAGCCTTCATCCCGCGAGGAGGAGGAGGAGGGAGGCAGCTCCAAAGGAGCTGCATCCCAGCGGTCCAGAGAAATGCCGCGGCACGGCCTTCCCGGGCCAGCGCAGCGAGCAGCACAGCGGCGTTTCCGCCRCAAAGCCCCGGCACGGAGATGCCGGGCGAGCAACGTGGCCGCGGCCTCCGCGCCGCTCACCTGTCGCACGCAGAGCCCTCCACCCTCTGCTTGCAGGCGCAGCGCCCCGTGTTGGGGTCGCAGGTGCCCACGCTGCCCGCCGGGTCGCAGGCGCAGGCTCTGCACGGGGCGAGACGAAGCCGCGGGGTGAGCCCCGGCGCCGACCTGCCGCGGGGACCCGGGCCCAGGCGCCTCCTCACCGGCAGCCGCCGTCGCCGAGGCTGTGGAAGCCGTCCTTGCAGCGCTCGCACTTCCAGCCCGTCACGTTGGCTTTGCAGGCGCAGGCCCCCGCGCTGTCGCACTGGAGCTGCAGGGAGCCTGCGGAGCCCCCCGAGCCGTCAGGAGGAGACGGGGGGACCTCGGGCACCAGGCTGCACCCCGCACAGGACGGGGAGCATCGGGGGCAGCCGGAGCGTGGGAAAGCCGGTAGAGGGTAAACGCAGCGGCATCCACGCCGGTGCATTTACCCCGGCGTCATACCCGACCGACCCTCCCACCCTGCCGTGCCCCCAGAATTGCCCCCGATGCGGGCAGGGGCCTGGCAGCGAGAGCCGGGGCGTCCCCACGCACCTGCGGCGTTGCAGTGGCAGGGCTGGCAGGCAGCCTGCCCGTCCCAGCGGTAGTGGTTGGGCCGGCAGCGCTCGCAGCGGGGCCCGGCGGTGTTGTCGCGGCAGYGCAGGCAGTGGCCCCCGTGCCCAGTGCTGCGGTACAGCTCCCGGTCGTAGAAGCACTCGTCCGAGCGGCCGCTGCAGTTGCAAGCTGGGGAGGAGGCGGAAGGGGAGAGCTCGTGCCGCTGGCCGCTGCCGCTCGCCAGGGCACGCCGCAGGCAGCGCAGGAGCCCGGGGGTTAAAACCACCTCCTGGGGCGGCTCGAACGAGGGGAGCGAGCTCTTTGCACCACCTCCCTGCTGGGAGAGGAGGCGGGTGCAGCTCCATGCACATGGAGCAGACTCCCAGCACGCATGGGCTAAGGACATGGGCTCCTAGGGATGATGGCACGACCAGGCTGCCTGGCATGCAAATCCTCCCTCGCTGGCCAAAAAGCCTTGCAAAATGGGGCAAGCGCTTTCTTCCCCCACCGGAAAGGCAGGAGCTGCTGGACAAGCCGAACGGGCACCGGTGCTGCCGGCGGGTCTGGCTGCTCACCCGCGAGGAAGCCGTCCCCCAGGCCGGCACAGCACCCGGCGCTACTCACGGAGACACTCGTTGGCAGAGGCGGCGGTGCCGCGAGCCCACGGGCGGTCCTGGTAGAAGGGCTGGCAGCGCTCGCAGTCGACTCCCGCCGTGTTGTGCTCGCACACGCAGGCCAGCCGCCCGGCCGCGTCGGGAGCGCAGCGGCTGGCGTGGCCGTTGCACTTACACCTGCRGCGAGCGGGGCAGAAGGTAGCACACGGCGCGCTTGGCCCGCGRCCGCCCGTCTCCTCCCCGGGGTGCTGCTCGCGCTCGGGCTCCCTTGCAGATGCTGCCTTGCCCCTTCGTGGGCTCGTAACCCTGTCCCGTACCGCCAGCTCCGCTTTACAGCTGGGAAAAGTCAAATCCAAGCAGTTGGCCCCAAGAATGCGACGCAAACAAGATGGAGCCRGAGGTGGAGACCAGCTGCCCCAATCCCCAGCCCTACACACGTGTCCAGGAAGGTCGCCTCCCTGCAGCCTCCCTCCCGGCCCCTCACCTGCCGCCGACGGAGAAGTCGGAGATGGCGTAGTAGTACGACTGCAGCACCTTGGGGTCCTTGAAGATGTCRTCCCCGAAAGTGTTGAGCCGGTTCAAGGAGATGAGCAGGTCGGTGACGGTCACCCACTCCTGCAGGGSACACGGGGAAGGCTCAGGCCACCGGCTCCCCATCTCCGCTGCGAATCCCTTCAGCTCGAGGACATTCCCAAGCATCCCCAGCCCCGGCAGTGACGGGCCCACCTCCCCCACCGACGGGCACGTCCTGCACCCTTCCAGGACGGGGTGCAGGGCAGCACGGACCACTTTTGCCCGCGCGGTGCCATTAGCGTGCCCGGCCTCGGGGCAGCCCCCGCAGCACCTGCAGCGCCGGGCTCCCGTCGAAGTTGTAGGCGCTGGGGCGGCCCTCCAGCGTGGAGAAGGCCACGTTCCCSCCGCTCAGCGGGGAGATGTCGCTGAACTCGTCGGTGCAGAAGGCCACCTGCTCGTCCTCCCCCGGCCTCAAGTACTGCCGCTGCCGTTTGCCGTAGGTCTTCTCGCAGGACGCGCTGTAGTACTGGTAGGGCAGCCAGGGCCCGTCGGCRCGGCTGCGCTTGTAGATGGCGAAGCTCTCGGGGCGGCTGGTGTGAAACTTCAGCCGCACGTAGGTGATCTCGTAGGCTTTGCCTGGTGGGGGGGGGACGGGCAGCGCCGTCAGCAGGGAGCTGCGCCCCGTCCTGCACCGCGTCACCCCCCTCCTACAGCTCCACCTCCCGGGACCACCACCGTCACCCTCTCCCAACCACCGCACCCACTTGGAATAGCTGCAGGAGGAGCAGCGAGAGGGGCTGCACTGCCAGGGCCACCCCGCGCGGGGGTGGGGGCTGGCCAAGCACGCCGCTGGGAGCAGACCCCGGCACGCTCCCCGGGCAGCCCCGCCGGCATCACCTGCATTCGCCGTTTTCTCCCGAAAACCACCCGTTTCTCCCCCCACCATCTGCCTGAACAGATGYGAACAGATGCGTCACCACGCGGAAGCTGCTGCTCAGACGCCGTCTGTGCCAGCGCCGCGGGACGACAAGGCTCCAGCCAGCCCGGGCGCAGCGGGAGCAGGGCGCAGACGCTCCCGGCCGCCAGCCGAAAGGCATCCACGCGCCACGGAGAGCGGAAAGCGCCGTCCCCGCAGCCGGCTGCCCCCTAACGAGCTGCTTCTCTCCGCAGAAGAAACCCAGTCCAGCCCCGACCCCGAACTCCCCCTGCAAGGCAGCCTCCTGCTCCGCGTGTGGAGGCTGGGTTGCACGGAGCCACGAGCCCAGCGTAAAGCCGGGATCTGGTAGGAAGAGTCTGGCCCACGCCGCGAAGCAGCAGCCCCAGGGCACCAACCGCCCTCTCCTCCCCTCAGCTCAAGGCTGGTCCCCACGCAGGGGGACCGGCCATCGCCACCGCCTTTGCCAGCCCAAAGACAAACAGAGGACGCCAGTCCCCGGGGCTGCCAGCCCAGCGCCGACCCTGCTTTAAAGAATTGCTTTAAAGAACCAGGAGGGGGGGTCCCAAAGCGAACCTCAGCAGCACTTAGCTGTCAGGGATGAAGGACCTCCTCAAAGACCCGGTTGCTCCATAACAGCACCGCTCCCGACAGCGCAAAACAATTAGCTACAAGGTTTTGGCTTTATTTGAAAAGCTAATGAGTTGGGAATGTTCGAGGGGTTATTCCGGGACTAGGAAAACAAGCCTTTAATTGGGCCCATATGAATAATGTCACTGCGACTTTGCTGCAGGGGAGCCCAGCTAACCGAGGCTACYGGGAGGCTGGGAAAGCTGCTGCCTCCGACCAGCCGGGAGAGCCTGGTTGAGCTAGGGCAGGGGAGACTCGCTCGTACCTGCCCGGAGCTGGCGAGCATCGGGACAGGGCTGTGAGCGCGTGCTCCTCCGAGCCGTCCCCACGCTCCCATCCAAAATCTGCCTCCCTCTGGGGCCTTCCCACGCAGATGCTGCTGGCGGCGTCCTTAACTTTAAACCCTCTTGGTCCAAAACGTGCGGATCGCTGCAGGATGGGACGGTTCTCAGGACAGTTATTCTAGTTTTTCAGGTTTTGCTTCATCGCAGCCGTGACGAAGCAATGCCGAGGGGCTGGCGAGTGAGGCCGGCTTCGCTGTCACCTGCCCCTGCCCTCCACCCCGCGCCGAGGGACCCCCATGTCTGGTGGCGCCTGTTCCCAGACGCACRGCCCCGGGGGGACGTCTGCCAAAACAGGGAGGTCAGAGCAGTCACCTCGCGCAGCAATTTCCTCTGGGAGAGGAACCGTGCCGGAGCTGTGTCAATAAACAAGCGCTGCCCAAAGCGGCCTGCAACAGCCTCGCGGCGAGGGGAGGGGGAGCGGGACGGTTCAGGGGGCTCGAGCTTGGTATCTTAAGCTTGGTGGCGAAAACTCACTATAGTGGAGAATATTGCGAGTTAATGCATCCTTTTTCTGGACGGTCACTTTAATTGGCCAAAGTCTGTTCAGTTCCTCCCAAGAAGGGAGAATCCATGAATAGCCCATGGTCCCAGCTGGATTGTCCTCACTTTACTGCTCAGGGAGATCCAATGGGTCCAAAATACATGCACACTGCAAGAAGCCATGGCCGGGAGGGACAACAGTGGGACCCAGGAGTCCCTCTCTCACAGTTCTGCTGCTTTCCACAACTACGTGTTCACTCACCTCCTGCACAGGTRAAACTACAGCTCCTAAAACACTGGAGGTCTCCAGATGGACAAGTTTGGAGAGGAACGAGGGTTGTGCTGATTTATCATGTCACCTGAGCATGGCTGGCAGCCTCCAGCCCCATCGAACCCAGGCTGCACAGGGCTCAGCCCCAGGAGCCCATTACAGGTTCGGATCCCCCAGGAAAATCAGCATCAGAGTCATGGCTGCAAAGATCCTACCTAATCTAGACACATTTAAATCAGATATTCACATTCCGGGAGTTATCTGAGGAGCTTCCTGGACCACCTATGCCATATGTGTCTGCAACCCCACCAATATTCTGGGTTCCTTCCAGGGCCATGCTGCTGTCTTGCAGTAAATGCAATGGCCACAGTCGTTACGGGACTATCGATCTGATGCAAGTCCAGTGCACTATATCAGCATGGCTGAAACCTCTCAGAGAGGAGAGACTTAAAGGATGATAATCTAATTAACGCCAATCAACAGCATGTAGGTAAACACGGGTCTTGTCCAACTCATTTGATATCTTATTTAATAAGATCCCCAGGTAACCACACTGGACAACCTACAAGACATCTGGCTCAGGACTGAGCAAGAGAAACAGACTGGCAGGAGACACACTACACGGGTTAAAAAGCCCAATTGCTGGCTCGAGCTCGTGGCAGAAATGCAAGCGAGGGCTTGTCCTGGGCCGTGTCCCCGGAGGGGAGCACCGCAGTGGCTGCATCGCAGCATGCGACTGCCTGGGCTTTTCCCCAATAACCGGGGAGAAAGCGTTAAGATAATGACAAAAAAAATCTGCAGCTGGGACTAGAATGAGGAATGGCAGCTGAGGGAAAAGTCAGACAGCAACATGCTGGGCACAAAGACGGCACTTTTTAGCGTGCCAAGATATATCAGGAGTCTAGGAAGAGCAGCGCTGGGTACGTTTGCAGAGGAATGCCCCGGCTCAGGAAGGGACGCAGGGATCGGGGTTGGTAACCAGGGCTGGATGCAAGCTCAGTGCAACGTTATGGCCTCAGGTGTGTTCACAAGGCACAGACTCAAGCAGGGAGGTCCCAGGAGCTGCACAAAACCCTGCTAGACTCCACTGGACATCTATGAACAGGGTCTGACTGGGTACTGCCAGCCCATGGAGGAGCTGGAGAAGAGCCACAAGAAAGGCAGAGACTGGAAAGCAAGCCCTGAAGCAAGAGACTGGGAGCTCAGGCAGCTGGCCCGGGGAGGACTAACAGCTTCCAGCAGCTGGAAGCAGAAGGGAAGAAAATTCAGGCTAGAAGTTGTCTGCAGCCGTGGTGGGGACTAGCCCTCAGAGGAACCGACAGCAGCTTGCAGTAGCAATGCAGATTGCAATCAGAGCATCTGCGCTCCAGTTCAAGCATGAATGAATTTAGGGAAACCCGACGGCCTGCGTTGGACAGGAGACGGGACGGTCCCCTCCAGCACGGTTCGCAGGAGGTGTCGGAGCGGGGAACGGGGGCCGGCGGGCTCCTCCGGCGCCGCTTCTCAGCCCCGGCAGGGAGCCCAGCCTCGGCTGCTCGGGGATGCGGACCAGATGTCTGCCTGCTCGCAGGGGGCTGGGAAAGGGCTGACCTCCCGCGCGAGCAGGCAGCTCCGTGTCCCCACCAGGGGCACGCGCGGACCCTCCGCCGGCCGCCCTGGGGCGACGTGGCCAGCCCGCCGGCTGGAGGGGRCCCGGGGCTGTCGCCGTTGTTGGCAGTTGGATGTGCTGCTTGTTTGGCTCTGTCCATAGCCCCCCCACGACCCCCACCTTCTGCATGTGGATACAGCAGATAATGAAGATATTAAAGATCAGGCCAATTGCCAGGATAGTTTAGATGGCAAGAAAGCACTAAAAATCCTTTTTTTTAAATGCCAGACATGATTCCATGAGCTTTAACTACCCTACAAATGGGTGACTTGTGTAATATTTAAAATATAGAAGGTCACATCTCAACTGGAGAAGCCTGCCAGGGCTGCCGTGGCATTCGCAGAGCTCTGCCCCCCCCCCCTTAGAGACGTATGGTATGTCCTCAGCAATGCACAGGGATGAAATGGCACCGGTGGCAAAGCAGAGGGACACGTGGAGGCTTTGCACCCCCAGTGCTCAACCCTAGCACGCAAGGCTCTCCTGGTGGGTGACCATCAGGATAGGGAGCTGCCTGTCTCCTGCCYGGTAAACTTGCATTATCAGTTAAAACAGGCTTGAGCTAACCGAAAAGCGGGCACCCTTGGCAGAGCTGGGTGGGAAGCAGCACAGGCAGGCACGGCTGCTGGGCAGACACGGCCACCACGGAGCAGAAGAGCCTTGCTGGCCCATAAGCGCTTTCAGGATCACGTTCGCACCCTCACCCACCCTGTCCCCGTAGGAGACCCGGCCTCACTGCTGCGGTCCATCCCCACTACCAGCCACGGGGCTGACGGATGGAGCAGACCCTCCCCAGCTCCTTTCTGTGACCTATCTGCTGTGCTTAGCGAGGGACATCTCCCTCCTTGCACCCCCTAGAAGCCCTGGAGAGGAGGATGGGGGGTCCTGCCTTAACCCAAAACCTGCATCAAGAGTTACGGGGTGCAGGAGCATCCCCGATGAGAGCATCCAGCACCCCCTGTCCACATGGCCGTCCATCCCAGGGCTCGAGAGCATCCCCCTCCCACCTTGCCCACCCACCCCGAGGCTGCAGCTCTCGCGGGGGTCCTGGCCGCACTCACCCAGGTGCAGCGTGATGTTGACGGAGTTGGGGTGCTGGATGCCGAAGGCCATGGACTGGCTCTGCCACCAGGTGCTGTCCTCCTGGCTGTGGAAGTCGGTGAGCAGGGAGGCGTTGTGGTGGAGCAGGGGGTCGCCGGCATCGCAGCGGTGGCACAGCTTGGTGGCGTCGCGGGTGCCCATCTGCAGGCAGTAGTCCTCGGGTGGCGAGCCGCACGTGTTGGTGGTCTGGGCGGCCCGGCCGAACGCCGCGTTCTCGAAGACGGGCATGCAGCGGCGGGCCYGGCCCCGGGCGTCGTGGCAGGCCGCCGAGCCCCCCGCGCCGGCGCCCAGCCCCAGCGCCAGCAGGGCCAGCACGCAGAGCCCGGGTGGCCACGCCATGCCGGGACTCGCCACGCCGCACACTGAGCCGCCTCCGGACGGTCCGGCGGCAGCAGGAGCAGGCGGGATGGGATGGGATGGAATGGGATGGTCCCCCCCCCGCCTGGCACCTCCTCTCGCTCCGAGGTCCATCTTGTGGAAGCTGCTGGAAATGTCCAAAAAGCATCGTTTGCAATCCTGGGCTGCGCGGTTTGAGCCCGCTGCAAGCCTGGAGCCCCCCAGCCCCSAGGCCACCCACGCCATGGGGCTGCGCAGGCTGGGGACTCCCCGGTGGGACACGTCCCAGCCCCATGGCTTCAGGGATGGGGGGGGTTGGGGCCTTCGGCAGCACCCGCAGAGCCAAGCCCCAYKATTTCTCAGCCCCAGGGACGAGCCYRTARCGATTTGCACCCAACGCCTGRGYTTTTCCTTGAATCGGTGGGGCTCGCCAGCTGTCCCGCAGTGCCGAAATCGGGGTGGAGGAGGCTTTGAACCAGACCCATCATGACCTAAGCACCCTCTTCTTCCCCCTGTGCTGACCCACAGGGACCCCCCAGCTCCCCCACTTGCACCAACCCAGCTGGGCCATAGGTCTGCAACCCCCCAACACCAGCACCCGCGGGGGGGGGGTCCCTTCCCCACCTGCACAGTCCAGGAGTTGCAGGGATGCTCTTGCTGCTGGGCTGCAAACCCCGGCATGCCACGGAGCAGCCCGGGGCCGGGAAGGAGCCCTCGCCCCATGGTCTGCTTTTCCCAGCAGGTTCAGGGTGCCCGAGGAAGCCTGGCAGCAAACAGACACGATGGACCAGCTGGGAAGGCACCGTGTCCCCGGGGCTRTACCTCGCCATCCCCCTGTGCCGGAGGCATGAGGGCAACCCGTGCACCCGGCAAAGCGCWGCTACGCCRGCTGCCCACAGCAACACCCTGGAARCTTGCCCTCATTTATAATTTAAGCTCCTTCCTTTCCTTCCCTTCTACTATTATTTATTTTATTCTCTCTCTCTGTGCACACTGCGGGGGGAAAAGCTCCGGCGGGTAGCTGTGAATCAGGTCTCGGGCAGCAGCTCCCGTGGCGCTGCCGTTTCAAAGCCCCATTAACATATATTGACCCAGGCTCTGACAGCCRGAGCCAGCTCCGCCGGGAAGGACGAATTTCCCAGCGCTGGGGAGCTGTGCATCAGCTGCCTGGGAGCAAGCGGCCGCTGGGAAACCCACTGTCGTGTTTTGGGGAGAGAGAGGAAGGCTTTCAGTTAAATAATTGCCCTGCACATCACTGCCACCAATTTTAAGGGGAGGGGATTGCATCCTGCCCGGCAAGGCTCATGGGCTCAGTATTTTGCTTTTCCCTTGCAACTGAGGTTGTAAGCATCTGGCTGGAAAGGGTTTCCTGTATTCTACGGATTTGTCACCTTCTAGGGGGGATTTCTAGATGTTGCACACAGCAGGCAGCCAATATCCCAGCCCCATCCATCTCCTTTCCAAAGAGGGCTCCAGCTGAGAGAAGAGGTGACCAGATCATGCAACTGGGGCTCAGTGGCTGCTTGTAGGGTGCTGGGGGACTCAAGCGAAGCCAACGCAACTTGGCCTGTGTCTGGATACTCTAAGACCATCACTCAGGAGTCATTTTCCTTTGTCCAAAAACACCACCCACTGCCCAACACCTGCCTTGTCCTGGGTCTATGAGACCCACCAGGGCCACTGGCAGGTGCATCAGGGGCCACATTACTCAGAAATGAGAGCTGAGCTACTACCAAGGTTGGGAGACATCACTCTCCCACATCCTCCTTTGGCAAAGCCCTCCCTGACACAAGGTGACGGCAGATGGTTGGACCTTGGCAGAAATTGGTGGTGACTGGACACCATGCCCAGCAGTGGCCACTCACAACAGCCCCTGTTTTGGTCCCAGCCTTCCTCTGTGAGCCCCCATGAAGGGCAAGAAAGAAAAGAACATCACATCTAACTTCAGCCCACAAGAGAAGGGATAGGATTAGCCCCCAATAATCTTCTTTTCAGCAAAAACAAGACAGCTGGAGGCAGCTGCCCTTCATTTCAGGCGCCTTCCAGGTTTGGCCGGTGACTCCTTGCTGTGAAGCCTTCAAGCACAGCCTTGCTGTAGGCAACCACCATTCCTGGACAGAGACACAGGGCCAGTTACAAGAAACTCCCTTCTCTCCAGGACACAGAAGACCTTGAACGAGGATGTTCAAAAGAGTGATTGAAGCTGGGATTTGTGCCCAGCCCCTCTAGCAGCTGAAGCCCTCTGCACCTGGAGAGGTTTTGTCCCCTGCTCTGGGACTTTGGTGCAAGTCCAGAGGAGATGCAGCTCCAGGACTTCGCCACCCTGGCATGGGGTGACACAAACCTGGCACCTCGCAAGGGTTAAGAACCTTGCAGGCGGCGAGGAGAAAACGTTCTTCTGATTTGCTTAATGAACGTTAATTAAGACGACAGAAGATAGCAGATTCCTTCAGGGTAGAGATGAAAGGCCTGTTAATTAAATCTGGAAAGAGAGAGCAGGGCCGACTGATCCTCCTTCTGATCAGACTTGACAACGCAGGCACCGAGGCAGAAGCGAGGTGTGCGAGAGCAGCAAAACCCCCCTTTTCTCCCCCAGCCCCGGCTCAAAGTGAGGATCGCAGCCAGTGCAGAGCTTAGCAAGCGTCTGAAGGGGCACTTGGGTGCAGGGGTGGATCTGGAGCATCAGCAGTGGCTCTGGGTCATCCACAGCGATGGGGAGCCAGGGAAGGATCCCACCTGGCAGCCGGGACCTGCTTATTTTTCCCCATGGCCTGCAGGTCTGGGAGCAGCGTTATGCCATGGTGTTCAGGCCAGAGCTGGGTCAGTAAGCCCTACTCCTGCGTTCCCTCAGCCGCTTTTGAAGGCCAAGGTGGTGATAAGAGCAGAGCAACCTGAACTGCCTTTGTGCCAAATGGCTAAATCTAGCAGTACAGAGTCTCCCGTTGCAACCGAGCAAGTTGCCTGCAGGCCACCTGCAACCTTCCCTTCCTTCGCTGTGCGCCGTCCCCTCCGTCCATCACCTCTCCCATCGTCACCCTTGCAGAGGGACAAGCAGCCACATCCCCAAAAGAACTCACCTGCCTTTGCACACCCAGTAGCAGAGATGGATGCAGCAGGGATGGTATCGTGAGATGGGCATGTGTTTGGTTGCAAGCAGATTTTTCCCCAAAAGAGATGAGCTGCCCCTGCTGTAGTGCTGGGTAAGGTGAGGTCTCCCTTGGAGAGCTCCCATCCCAAGAAGAGGGCCTGGTTTTGGGTCACTGTCTGGGCTATGCCACTCAGAGGGGACCATAACTACTGCGATGCCCAGCTCAGCAGTTCACTCCATCTCCAAAGSCTGCAGGGGTTTGGCATGGGGCTTAACATGGGGAGCGGCACAGCAGGTTGGAAAGGCACCAGGCACCACAGCTTGACCTTGCGTCTCAGTGCCCCCAGGGGTAAAAATCCCCGGGCAAAAACTCCAGAGCCCTCCTCCCTCGGCTGCTCTGCTCCCTCCGCTCCTGGTCCCTGGCCTGGTGTTTCAGCACACATGTGCTCCCTTATCATCATGGAGCAGGCAGCTTCCCCCAGGAGTTATTTACTAAAATGGGCTTTTCCGCCCATAGCCAAGATTCAGAGAGACCATCAGGCACTAACTGGATTCTGCCAGCAGCCCACCTGCCTCCCGCGCTCACCGCTTGTCGCTGTGCGGGCAGCGCTGCAGCCGYGCCAGCTTTTAGCCCACGCTTATGTTTAAAAGCGGAGCAGCTGAGCACCCCAAGTTACACCCTTGAAACAGCGGCAGCCCTGCCTTCCTCCCCCTGATGGTCTGTGCTGCGTCCTCCGGGGCAGCGGGTYGATCACTCTGCCTCTCCTGCTCCCTCGGGCTCCCACTACAAATGCATCCTTCACACTGGGGCTGGAGATGGGATTAGAGGCAGGCTGAGCCGCACAACTCCATACGCATTTCAATCAACACCACCCCGAAGCTCCCCCGCCATCGGGGCAAACGGAGGCATTCAAGGACCGAAGAGCTCCCGCGCCTATGACCTTGCAGCAGGGCAACGTGGTACCCCCTGCACCTGGGCAAAGGGGGCCAGCGCAGGATGGATGCTCGCCCTCTGCGAGCGAGCGGTGCTGATCGCTGCACGGTCCCGGACCGGTGCCTCCCCTGAGCTCTGCACACCGTGAGGGACAGGAGGCCTGGGCACATTGCACCAGGTTTGGGACAAAGGCCCTGCAGAGCAGAAAACGGCACATGCGGGGTAAATAACATCCGGAGCATCTCTTCTTGTGCTGGCTTACTTTGTAAACCTGAACTTTGCAAAATGTCATGAAACAGAGAAATGGGAGGCCTGGGATAAGTAAATCTCTATTAGAAATTCCCCAGAACAGCGAGAGTCATGTTCTGCCTCAGCGCTGGCACATTACAGCACAACCTCGGCTCGGGAAGCGGGGTCATGTGCAGCACTGATTGCAGAGAGTATTTAATTAACACTGCCATAAACACAGTGCGAGCAATGCCAGCTAGACCACATCGGGGCAGGATGCTGCAGAGCTGCGGAAGCTGCATGAAGTTAAGCCAAGGCAGGACAGAAAGGAGAAGATGAGGGAGGGCAGAGACAAATCTGGCAGATTTTGATCCGCACAGAGCCCTTACCTCGCACAGCATTTGGGTTTACACCCCTGGGACGACATCCAGGTTAGGGGTGGGGAACTCCCTCACCCAGCCCCATGGGGGAGCTGGGGGGAGAAGTTGTACCCCAGCACCAGGGAAGCAAGAGAGGGGGAGGAAGGAGCATCACCTCAGAGCAGATGTCCCTGCACGGAAACACATCCCCTTCAGCACCCAGACAGCTGGGGACACCCTTGGCCAGGRCCACGACCTCCACGAGTGGCCAGCTGAGATGCTCCAGCAGCAACACTCAGGACTGCAGTCACCATCCTCTCTGCTCACACCCGTTCAAGACCAGGTGCACAAGGAGAAAAAAGGTGCACCTATTTTGGAGCTGACCCTCTCCATATTGTCTCAATACCCAGTAGAGGAGTGAAAATACAGACTTCTCACCTTTACTTGCACCTAAGCATGGCCTCACTCACAAGCTGAAGGACAGTGGTGACCCAGCACAGGTGCCTGCCAAGCYGTGGCCATCCCCAGGACACATGCTTCACCCACATCCTCGAGGCTGGGAATGGGGCCCACAAGGCAAGGAACAGCCAGGTCAGCCATGGACCAGCARGTTTCCAGCACAGCCAGAAAGGCCCTTTCCCCACCCAAGCTCATCACTAGCTTAATGATTCCAGCTAAAAAGCTTCAAAATCCCTAATTGCTCATCACATTAGGGCTGCTCACAAGCGAGGCCAACCAGCACAGACCTCCTCCAAGCCTTTCTAATTAACTAGCAAGGGCTCAGGCCCTCCTGTCCCAAAAAGCAGCATCTCAGCTAAAACCAGCAGCCTCCCCTGCTAGCCAGCCACCCTCCCCTTATAAGCCCTCCTAATGAGCTTGTTTGCATAACCTGAGGCTACCTCATTTGCTAACGAGTCTCATCTGTCTGCCCTTCCCTGCTTCCCTACTCTAGCTGGGCAGAGGGCTGCCCGTCCATCTGTCCAGCCCACCTTCCATCCATCCATCCATCCATCCGTCCATCCCTCCAGCCATCCGTCTGCTTGTCTGTCCATCCATTCATCCATCCCCACCATGGCAGGAGCTGTGGCTGGACCTTCTCCATTTGGGATGTACCCGGCACAGCTGCTCCTACAGCTCTTCCTCCACTTTTCCTCCAGACCCGTGTGGGTGCTGGGAGCAAACTTTGATCCCCTTCCCTTTCTCCGATAGCCTGTCCAGGACATGAGTCCTGATGGTGTCCCCCTCAGGAGGATAAATGATGGCTAAGCAGGCGGCAGACGGTACCAGATGGTCACCCCAACTGGATACCGAGCTAAACCAATAACCCAGGGTGGACGCGGGAGCTCATTTGTTAAGTGACTTCCTCGGCCTCTGTTCGCCGAACCTTGGCCGCACGGGGCTGGAGCAAGAGGGAGGACAAGGAGGGGGACGGGCRTGAGCTTGGAGCAACCGGCTGCCGCCCCGCAGCTCTTTCTGAGCCTGTTCATCGGAAGCAGCAAAGCCCCCTGAGAGCACATCACTGTGATGAGCTGCAAGTGCTCAGGGCCTTGGCCGGGGGCTGCCTCCCTCCGCCCTCCCCTCTCCCTGCTTTCCTTCCCCGGCACCACTAAGAGAGTGGCCGATTTACCCTGTGAYGAACCAGACGTTGCTGTGATGCCTTTGGCTTTAAAGCAGGAGCGAGAACCCCATAATGTGATCTGCCGCGGCTTTGTACTCCAAAGCGTGTCGCGCCGGACCGGGGCTCCGGGTCTGATTTAATATTCCCATGGCAGACGGTGCCCCCGATCCAATTACCACAGGGATTTCGGTGCAGGCAGCCGCTGAGCCGCGGGACTAAACCCAGGCGGATCCGGTTGGGGCCAGGGCAAATTTCCCACCCCTGGCCAGGGGCTGTGCCGGGGSCTGGACCCTGCTGGGAATCACTGCCGGCAACTGGGAGTACTGGGAGCTGCTGGGCGCTTGCAAAGGGCCCCCCGAGACCGGTCTYGGAGCGAGCGCCACGCCGGGCAGGCAGAGCAGCGCTGCGGGCCGGCTCTGCCGATAGAGCCACGGAGATTTCCGCTCAGAGTGGGACCAAAACCCCCCACTTCRTCCTCGAACGATGCCACCGCGAATCCCCCCTCCAGCCACGGCGGCTGCATGCTAGCGAGTAATCCCGCCGCAGTTATTTTCCTTGGCTGACACAAAAAAGTGCCRTCAGAAAAGCATAGTTATGTTGGCTGGCATATAAAATGTTGCTTTAATTGTATTTTATTTGGCAATAAGAAAATAGAAACAGCAACAAACCCTCAAGATATTCTCCTCTCCCCCCCCTTTAAAATTTCAGTTCAGTGGTTTTATGACTACGTTTTAGATAAAGCACAAGAAAACACATTAAGAGAAGTGATTTATCCTTTTCAGGGGTACATGAACTTTGGACAAATTTCCCAGCCTATAAATATCAAGACAATTTAAAAAAAAAATGTTTTTTTCCTGTCAAATATTATCTTTCAAACAAAAAAATACTATTTTTTTCAGCTTTTTTTTCCAGCCTTCCGAACTCTAAAAGCAAAACAGGGATGTATTGCCGCTCCTAACCGAAACAGTAACTGCAAAGATAACAGAGAGCAGCTTTACGTCTTCCGGGCGCTGCGCAAGCGGCGAGGTTGGGGCTGGATGTCACACTTTATCCCACTCCGATTTTACACTTTCAAGGACGTTTTTATTTGCGGAGAGGTTAGGCGGAAAGCTRCTTTGGCACCGCTTCCCAAAGAAAGGTTATAATTTATTTATTAGGGAAATGGAAGGAGCGGGGAGGAGCGCAGCGGCTCCGGCTCTGCCTGTTCCCGCTGCCCTCTCGGGAAAAGCCGCGGGAGGAGCAGCGGTCCAGCCCCGGCCCGCACGGCCCTGGGCCCTCGGATCGGCGCCCTGGTGTGTCCTGGAGCGGCAGGATGAAGGATGCTTATCCGGGGAAGGCGGAAACCCCCCGGGCTCAGCRGGATTTCACCTCTAGCAGAGGCGAGGGGCAAAGCAGCGGAGGGCAGGAGGGAGGCGAAGGGAAGCGGTGACGACGGCCCCGGAGGCGGAGGGCGAGCGGCTCTCCCCAGGGAGCTGCTAGAAACGGGGGCGTTTAGCGCGTTGGCTTCGGGAAGAGCTCACGGATGTTGCGGCAGGAACAACCGGCCACGTGCTGGCGTCGGCGGGACCAGAGCGCGGCCGTGCGGTCTCCGGCCGGGTGGCAAAGCGGAGCCTCCGTAGCTCTGCACGGGCACTTTGGAAACCCGGGAGCAATCCAGCGGCAGGTGGCCGGGTGAGCTGCAGGCTTGCCAGCGACGGCAGGGACGCGGGGAGACGCCGCTCCGCCAGTCCCGGCCGCGGCATCGCCCGTCTGGGGGGACGAAGTCTTCAAAATTACTGCGATGTTTCGAAACAAAACATCCATCAAAATGTAAACCTGCGGCTTTCCCTTTGCCCCCGGAGAAAGCTCCGAGTCGTGACCCCACTCCCCAGCCTGGCTGCGGGGGCACGAAACCCTGCCGGCAGCCCCGGACCAAACCCCTCATCTCCCCCCGGGCCGCCGGGGCTGGAAGCGGCCGCGAGCGAGGGCTGGTGCCGAGCGGTGCCGCTTGGACGAGGCGCCCGAAAGGCAGCGCGGCCGCGGGCGAAGGCCCGAGCCGAGCCGAGCCGAGCCGAGCGGAGCCGGGGTGCGGGCGGCCCCGCGGCTAACCGGCGAGCAGAGGCCGGACTCGGGAGTTGCTAGGAGACATCCCGCTTTTAGGATGCTGGATGCGCCGATCAGCCAATGGCCGGGCTGTCGGGAGGCGTAAGCTGCTAATTCGGGCTTCCTGGGTCGGGTGCATTGGTGCGCGAGCCCGCCAGAGCCGGGGATGCGGGTAGGGCGGAGCGGGGCCGAACCTCCTCCTCCTCCTCCTCCTCCTCCTCCTCCTCCTCTTCCTCCTCCTCCTCCTCCTCCTCCTCCCAGCTCCGGACGACGCCTTCCTGAGCTGCTCCTGCAGTTTCAATTAAGCCGCTGAATTAATCTCTTGCAATAAACTCCAGTGTTATTGCTGTTTGCATTGGGGCTCATAATTATCTTTCTCGGAAACGTAACGATTAAACGGGGAGCTCTCGGTAGCTTGCTGGGGAAAGCCAGGGCTCGGCAGGCTATCGGCTGTGAGCCGGGTGCAGACACCCGCTGAGTTTATGTTTTTGCCAGCTGAAACCCCATCCACCGGGGCTGCAGCCTCCAGCTGCCGGCGAAGGAGCTCGGGAGAAGCACTGCTGCCTCGCGCTTACCTGCATATGCTCCTCCAGATGGCCCGAGCTGTTGTTCTTCATGCAGGGAAAGGTTTTAAATTAAAATCTTGCCTGTGTTTTTTTGGTTTTTTATTATTTTTTCAGTTGCTTTTTTCCCCTCACCTTTTGAAGCCACGGCCCATTTGCTATCATTAGCTATCGATGGCGAGGCAGCGCAGCGAGGAAGAGCGGGGCCGCACAGCCGCAAATGACGGCAGGCTGCAGATGGAAAGTGCCGCTCGGGGGCGAGTCTCCRGCCCCGGCGAGGCAGCACGCTCCCTGGGATATCCAGCGCTTGGGATATCCGTCCCAGCGGGCCTGAGCGTGCGAGGTGGGGAGCAGCGCCCTGAAGCCGGGCGCGTGCAAGCCTGGGGAAGGGAAGGGCCTTTGGGGGCAGGATTCAAACCCGGAGCACTGTCGGCGCCGGCCCCCAAACCCGAAACCTCTTGCACCATGGTGGGCTGGGCCCTGCACCCCACTCCTGCTGCCCAGGCTCTTCTCCGGGCCAGCGCCTCTTCCCACCCCGCAGCTCGCCGCCGTGGTGCAGCGATGTGTTCGGCCCCGGCTTTGCGCTGAGCCGGGCAGAGGAGCGAGGCGAGAGCAGGGGTCGAATCCAGGCCCCTCCGGGGACTCGGGCTGCCAAATTTCCCCAGAAACAGCGGATTACAGCGAATCAGCTCAAATCGATATTCCGCCGCGGTAGTGAGCGGAGAGAAAAAGCGAGGAGAAAAAAAAGGAACAAAAGCAGGTTTCTCGGGTTTGGGGTTTTTGTTGTGCTCGGAGCGGAAGGAGCCCGCGCCAGGGCTGTGCACGACGGGGCCGGCGCGCGGCGCACGGCAGGCAGCGGCGCTCTGCTCCCGGTGCTAGCAGGGACTCTTGGAAACACGTGCGGTGCCGGGGAGCGCAGGCGGGCAGGGGGGTAACGCTGTGCACCCCCACCAAAACCTGCCCATCRTCCCTGCGCCTCGGGCCAGCCCGGGGCTTTTCACCCCACTTTTCACCCCACGGAGCTGAGCCAAGAACTGGGGCAAGGAGCCCGGAGAAGCTGGCCACCACCAGGAACGCGGCTCTGGAGCCTGGGACCCCCGCCAGGGTCGCGAGCGGAGCTGACACTCTCGAGATGCTCACGGCTCCTGCAGCAAGGCGGGAAGCCGGGCGGACACACTCGGAGCAAGGAGAGCACCCGTGAGCACCGCCTGCGTTTTTTCAAACCAGGTTAAATGCAATTCCCCCGGCGCTGGGGGGCCGGGCGGACGCCCCGGTGCTCTCCCCGGCGGCTGCTTGGGATGAGGCTCACGTGCCTCCTTTGCATTCAGCGCTCTCGCCAGCCGAGCGGCGCAGGGGCGAAGATCTTTGAAGGAGCTGCCCTTTCATTATTAATATTATGATGATGTCTGACGCCGTGCGTGTGCAGCGAGGGCTCGCCGGCTGCGATGGCGCGCTTCCAAGAAAAGCGGGTGCCGCTGCTCGGGGAGGCAGCGGGATCCCGGCAGCCTCCCCCCTCCCCGTCCCCAGCACCGCTAGCGGCAGATAGCTGCGGCGCAAGCGTTTCTGCCCCGCACGGACCCTCTCTGAGGGCCGCGAGCCAGCGGGCTTCGAGCCCTGCCTGGACGCGCTTTGCCTGCGAGACATCGGTCCCCTCGCCTGCTCCATCCCCGTGATGTCCCGGGGGACACCGAGCGCGCTCTGGCTAAAGAGACCTGGGGGATGGAGTGGGATGAGCCCTGTCTCCTGGTGTCCCGCTCGCTGGAGGGGCTCCTGTCTCCTCCGAGGGCACGGCCACCCTGCCAAGAGCCAAGGCAGCACCATGCCAGTCACTGGCTTGAACTGCAAGCTAGAAGTCAGCATCTTAAAAGGGGGGGAGAAAAAAAAAAAGCAGAAAATGAGTTATTTTAGTGCATGGATTTGATGCCAGATCGGTTCAGTCATTCAGTGCCCCTGGCAGAGCCCATGCCCCTCGGGCAGCGCCAGCAGACGCGCTGGGGCGGAGGCGACTGCACCAGGAGCTGCGGCTCCCATGGCACCGGCACCGGCACCGCAGCACCYGCCCGGCCCTTCACATCAAACATCCCTCCTGTTTTCGCCCTGAGGCCACAGCCTGAGACAWGCGCCATCTCCCCCTCCTCCGTATCGATCCGGGCCGGGCGGCGTGCAGAACCCCCTTCCCACCGCCGCCAAGGCAGAGTGCTGGGTGGCCGGATGAGCCTCGGGGTGCCCAGCTGCACCCCGTGCGCTGCCATCCGTCCCGGCACCCCGGCAGGCTCCCCTCAGTCCCGGGCTGCCTTTTCTGTCTTTGCCCACGCTATACGACGGAGGAGTAACGTCAGCGGGGCCGGCTTTCCCTGCCTGAGGCTTTCTAAGGCGAAATGTTGAGGCTAAATACAGCCAGCTGCATCAGGAGCTGCAAAGGCCACAGTGCAGGACCAGGGCTGCCTGGCTGCCACCTGCCCCGTCCCCCCATCGGGGCTGCCATCCCCGCGCCGCGGCTCCGGCCAGGCTGGGCTGTGACGGGTAATGTGGCATGGCAGGGCACGAGCTGCCCTCCCGGGCAAGCGGGGTGAGTCAGCTGTTAGCCAGGCCAGCGCCTCCGCGGGCCCTAACGAGTCTGAGTAACGAGCAGGGACAGGGATAACCCTGAGTGTCCCTCGGGGCCCCAAAATCACAGCCGCCTCTGCCGGGGAGGTACCCGGCCTCAGTCAGGGAGCTGTGCGCTGGCACCGCGAAGGCTGCACAGCCCACGGCACCCGCGACCCAGCCAGGCACCACTGAGCCTCCGACGGCAGATGAGAGGGGTGTGCGGGCTCTGCACCGCGCAGCACCCATGCAGGGTTGCACCTCGCTTGCCTTTCCCTCCTCCCCGGCAGCCTGCGCACCCTTGGTCCTGACCACGCTCACTGCTGCCCCGCGGGGAGCAGGGGATGCGAACGGCCAGATGATGCTCYGGGAGGGAAGCAGGGTGGCACAGGCCCCGCGGGCAGACCGCCGGYGGCACAAGCGCAGCACAGCTGGGCATCGATTAGCTGAGACAAGCWGAGCAAACAGTCCCGCCAGGGATGCTGCACATTAACTGCCCCGTCGCTCCCGGGGGTCCGGCTCATGAGGGCGGCAGGCTGGGGCTGGAGGCAGCTGAGGAGCCCGCGGTGCCGGCAGCGCGTGTGCACACGGTCTGCAACAGGCTGGACCCGCCACGCAGCCATCGCTGCAGCCAGCACGTGCACCCTTGCTCGGAGCTGCCCCGGGCGCCCCGACGTCGCCCGTCGCTGCCAGCGCCGCACCGCTGGCCGAGCTGCCTGTCCCGCTCTCCCCGGCCTCCGCGATTACATTATGGGTTTGTGTCAAGGTAGGTTGGATTGCAAATTAAACGTCAGCCYACTGTACGGTCCTGGCTCCATCTGCAGAAAATGAGTTGCTGGACTTGGAGAGTGTCCAGTTGTTCAGCTCGGCGTGCCTAACACCGAGGGCTGACAAGCCCACTGAATCACTCCTCTCTGCACTGCCAGGCYGCACGAAACCAAGATACATTTCTTTTTAATGATGAGTTTTTATTGTTTGGAGTTATGTTAAAATAACTTCCCAGGCRTTCGAGGCCTCCTGCTTCCAGAAAGGCAGAGCAACGCAGGCTCTGAKCCTGGCTGGTTGGGAGGGGGGGATGAGTTGGACAGTCTCAGCCATAAAGGTAAATCCCTGAAAACTGTCAGTGGGGAAGGAGATGGGCTTCAGGCCCTTGGCATCTCCCTGTAAATCCACACAAAGTGATCAAGGCCAAAGGCAGGCTCTGAACCTGGCCTGGACGCAACAAGCACACAGGTACCCACCACTCGAGCCGAAGGGGGGATCCCATCCCTGCGGCTGGGATTCGCTCCCGGCCCCAGAGAGCTTGACTGCCTCCTGGCACCACRCTGCCAGCCTGGCATGCGCCGACCTCTTCCCAAAACGGGCTGCGAGTCTTGGAGAGGAGTCCCTGAGCACCGAGCTGTGCCATCCCTGTTCTCATGATGCTCCTCTCTGAGCTTCTTAGCGACGCTGCTGCCTGCAGGTCAGACAGGTGACAAATAAAAGATTAAGGGCAAGTGCCACAAAGGTGCGATAAAGAAAACCACATCCACATCCAGAGCGGGGATGGTAAATCAGAGCGAGCAGAGATTCCTGCGCAGGAGCTAGCAGCGGGCAGCTCYGCTGGACCCACACGGCAGCACTGCTCCTTTGGACTGGGAATGCTGGGGTTTGGGCAAGGCACCCCCACTTGCTGTGCCCGGTGTTCCCACGTGCGTGGGCATGAGTCCTGCGGGCTTGGGGCTCCTGCCTGCTTCCCTCCAYCCCCTGCCCGACACCTCCTTTCCACCCGTGCATTGAGTTTTGTGACAGGCCCCCAGTGCTTTAGCTTCCCTTCGGCACTAAAGTTTCAGGGAGGGTCCCCAGTGCCCTCCCTCGCTCTGCTCGCAGCCCACCTCCCGCGAATGGGAACCTGGCCCCTGCCCCGGCAGCCTCCCGGGGGGCTCGGCTCGGCCCCACCAGGTTTGGACGCTGCACCTGCGACGGGCACCCTTGGAGATGGGGGCGAGCGGCCGGGGGCCCAGCCCGGGGGCCAGGTCCCGGGGCGCCTGCGAGGAGGCTCCCTGCGCCCGGGAGCAGCCCCTGCCTTACCTGCTGCTCCGGCTGCTGCTCCAGCTGTGCCGGCACATCTGGGCAGCCGCGGCCGCAAGGGAGCGCAGCGCCGAGCC
>NW_020448196.1:1924585-1933796 GCF_003343035.1 Apteryx rowi | reverse complement strand
GGCACCGGGCGCGCTGGCTGCTGGCAGATTCCCCCTGCATTATTTAGTTTCTTTATTTACAGTGAGTGTCACATCATTCTCTAGCTGAGTGGCTGCGTGTTAGACAGGCAGCGGGTAAATACGCCGGGGCTGTCACACATGCCTCTGATTAACTGCTGCACATTTTTAACGGCTTAAATAACCTTTTAAAGGGGATTTTGCATGTTGACTCTGCGCTGCAGACAGAGCCATCCCTCTTCCTTTATGGACTCTCTCTGCCACCTTGCCCTCTCT
Organism: Apteryx rowi; assembly: GCF_003343035.1. Lineage (NCBI taxonomy): Eukaryota > Metazoa > Chordata > Aves > Apterygiformes > Apterygidae > Apteryx > Apteryx rowi. Next base: position 1,933,523 of record NW_020448196.1, on the reverse strand, counting down.
TAATATAGCCGGGAGCCCGCCTGGTTCGGGGGAGGAGGGGAGCAGAGTGGGTTTGCGGTGAGGTGCGGAAAAGCTCTCGCAGAGCATGTATTGCAATGCACGGGTGTTTGGGCACGTGCCGGAGCCTGTTTGCACAAGCCGCTGCACGTGTGCCAACACCTCAAGCCGAGCATGCAGGTACCGGTGAGAATCCAAGCGCGGAGCATGCAAGCTGCGCGGGTCGGTGCAAGGGCGCGCAAGGCTGCGCAGCGAGTGCGCGCTGCTGTCCTGCGCTCCGGGCAGGGCACGGCTGCATGTTGCACAGACGAGCGCTCCCGGTGCGTTCCTGTAAAGAGCCAGGACAAAGCAAGGAAGCCAGTCTTCCAACAGTGCCTTTGAGTGAAGAGAAAGAGCCAAGAAGAAGGAGATGAAATCAAGGAGGCAGGAGACACAGCGGGAGTCTCCATTGCCTGCACTTGTTCCAGCACCTGATGCTGGGCAGGGGATCCGGGACAACCCAAGAGTTAAACATGCTCTTCCCCAGCACCATCACTTTATTTTCTCCCTGCCACCAAAGAGGATGGGACCCTGCAGCAATGCAGGAATCAGACTTCTGCTTGACTTGTCCCTTCTGTACGTCCTTTTCTGAGCCCTCTTCTCCCCCTGCAGCACATCTGCCTGATCAGTGCTCGGGCTCCCCTCGCTTTGCTCGAGAGGGGATGCCCACCCAGAGCAGCACAGCAGGCGCCRACCCCAAGAGAGAGAAACCTCGCTCTCATCTCGCTTCCCTACAGAGCCGGCTCACTAACACCACAGCCCGTCCTTGCAAGAGCCCGAGCTCTGTCGTCCAGCTAGAGCCACGCCACCAATATCGCAGGCTACCCAGGCTCAGCCTGAACGCTTTGCACTTGCGTATTGCCTGAGGACAGGCTGGACAGGATGGGCCCAGCCCCACCACCCATGTGGGGCTGCCCACCACATCCCAGGGACAGGCTGTTCATCAAGGCCGGGGTTTGCAAAGGAGATAGAGTTTGGTGCCCACTTTCTGCTGGGCTTTCAGCTCCCATAGACTCCTTTGGAAACCACCAGTCCATGTGCAGGCTGACCCACAACCAGCAAGCTCTGGCCAGAGCACGGTCTCCATCCATCTCCTCTCCCCAAACCACACAGTGCTTTGCAGTGTAGCAGCAGCACTGGGCAGGCTTTGGATTACTGAGGAGAGCAGGTAGTAAAAACGGGAGGCTCAATTAATCTGTGCTGCGTCTGCACCCAAGGGGCACAAGCAAAGTGTTTTGGTAGGCTCCAGGACGAGGTGGGGAGCAGGCAGGGTGGAGGGAAGGCGAATTGCACTGGTGCATGTCTCCAGCACAGCGCCACTGCCCCAGAATGAACAGGGATGTGTAGTTTGCAGCCCTGCGCAAAGCTGTTCAGCAGCAGAGCTGGACAGCAAGGCAGGCTGCTGGCTGGAGAAGGGCCTGGAGCAAAGAAGATGCTTCAACCCTGGGGGTGGAAGTGAGGCAGAGCAGGGCAAGCAGCTGTGATGCAAAATGAGCTGCTTGAGCAGCTCTGGAGCAAGCAAGGACTGGTGTGTGCGTGCATGTTTGTGTGACTGCCCCTTGCTAACCTGGACCTTTGGGGCCAGATAGACCATGGCAATAAGGCAGGGGGTACCTGGGCTAAAGATTGCCCCAACAGCTGAGTCTGGGCGATGCAAACCAGTGTCCACCTGCCTCAGAAACACAGCCCAGGCCCCAGTTCGTAGCTGGCAGGGGGCACAGCTCAGGGAGAGAGGACACACGGCTGTCCCGTGATTGCTGCCCACAGTCCCACAGCAAAGAGCTTGCCCTGGCAGCCCTGCTTGCTGAAGGGGAGCCTGCCCTTTCTGCTGGTGAGCTGCCAAGAGGAGCACCTCTGGCAGGAGCAAAGAGCACCTCCTCCTTGAAGAGCATCTCCCATGGTACTGCTCAGCATCGTCCACCACTGCTCCCCATCTGTGGTCCCAGGGCTGCAGCCAGTGTCTGGCTCTGCCCCAGGACAAGCCAGCTTCGTGCTGCGGGTGTTGGTGCACCGGAGCTGCCGTCTGCCAGCACCCGGCTTGGCTGCTCGTGTGTCCCGGCTGAGGTGCAYGGTGGGGGCGCTTGGCAGGAGTGGAGTGATGATGGGTGCTGGGGGTACCGAGACCAACACCCCAGGATGCAGCAGCCTGTGTGGACATTGGGGACCCTGCACCACGGGGCAGGGTGGCCGAGCGTAGAGAGGCCCTGAAGGGCTGATGGCGGATGGGGGCTGAGGAGCTTTTGCTCTTCTCCTGAGCTGGCTCTACAGGGTGCTCTGAACCTTTCAGAGTTATGGTCAAAAAGGAGCAGTATCCCTTGTCTAGGACCTGCCTCTGTGGGTCTGGGTGGGCTCTGGGACTTCTCCTTCTTGGGTGGCCACGTGTGCCTGAGGAAGCGGAGAGCCTGTCTTGGCCTCCTCCTGCCTCTCCTCTAGTGCTGCCCATCTGCCAGTAACAGCTCCGAAGGCACAGTCTGGAAAAGAGATAATCCGCTATGACTGCTCCTCAGACCTGGCTCTCTGACCATCAGACATCAAATCCGAGACCCCCGGTTCCAGGGATTTGTATGCATGGCTGGACTTCGGAGCCCTGGGCAAGAACATGGGAGCTGCTGTCCTCTGAACGACCGTCGCGACGGGGTGATAATTGTTTCCTCCGTTTGGCAAACCCCGGTTGTCTCCCTTCCTCCGTTTCGGCTGGTGGGAGAGGCGCCCATCTTCCTGAGCATGCTTCTGTGCTCCGCCAAGGAGCAGAGCTCGAGCACTCAGAGCGGGACCAGCCGAAGCAAACATCACGACGTGCCAGCACCGCAGGGACCCGCGCTGAGTTTCGCGCTGGGAGAAGCTCCTGCCGCGGTTCCCACCAGCACTCCTCCAGCCTGGCCCCAGCACCAAGAGCAGGTTGGCAAGCGCAGCTCTGCTCCTCCCAAGCACCTCTCGGCCTTGCCGGTGGGGCAGAGCCCCCATCTCTATAGGAAGAAGCAATGTGGAGACATCAGGACCTCCAGCCCGGTGGCAGGGAGAACATCAGTAGCTGCGGTGGCCATCACACAGCTGGGAGACGACACCGCTCTGTTGGCCGAAAGCCTCGGCAAGAAGCCCACGAGCTCGAGGCCGTGCAAGGGGCAGCGGGAACCGCTGGCATCCCGCTGGGCGCAGCCTCGGTGCAGCAGGAGCACGCGCAGCCGAGGCGTTCGGAGAGGCCGGGGCTTGCCACGTGGTGGGGTTGGTGGGGCGCCGCTGTTGACTCCAGCTGGTTGGGAGCGTTCCCGGTGCCGATGGATGCCTGTTCCTCTCCTCTCCCCACCGCAGGTTGCCAGGTAACAACCTGCCAGGGAAATGCTGGGAGACTTGGAAAGCTGTCGCGAAGCAGCATCTCCCCGCTGCAAGGAGAGGTCGTTATCCGCTACGGGGATCCTTCCCCAGCTCGTCCCCCGTGTCCGGGAGCGATGGGGAGGCAGCAGTGTTGGTGCTTGGAGGCTGGAAAATGGATAAACGCAGCTCCTGGGCAAAACCGCAGGAGCTTGGTGCGTTAAGACCCATTTGGGATTTGCCTGGCTGCAGGAATCGGAGCGTCGTCTCTGCGTGGCTCTGTTTATTGAAGCCCTTGACAGACGGCCCAGTCCCTCAGCCGGCGCTGCCTGTCCGCGTGCCGCAGGCAGGGACTTCTCCAGGCTGGAGACGGGCTGTGGGGTCGGGAGCGGCGGCACTCGGGATGTGCGGGGCCGGGAGGGCGCCGCGGTGCCGCCTTCGCTCACGCCACAGATCAAACCCACCCGTGGGCCACCGCCAGCCAGCAGCTGCCTCGTCCCCAGGTGCCAGTTACAGGGATTTTCCACCTCGTCTGCCAACGTCCCACTGCCCCCCTCAATTCCCATGCACAAAATTGCTCCTGGGATGAGACCCCGGCGTTCCCGTGGTCCCGCCACCCTCGCTGGGCAGGGGACTCATGTCTGCTAAACACGGAGCAAACTCGGTACCTGTCTCCTTGCTGAAAGCTTCCCTTATCGCCTTTGACTTTCCCTTTTAATGCACGCGCAGGCCGGGGACGTGGCCGTCGTTAAGGTGGTCCCCGCCGGCCGCCCGGCCACGCAGCCCGGCGCCGTTCGCGCCTCCCGCCCGGCTTCGGGGGCAGGAGGACGACCCTCGCGGGGGAGCCGCGGCCGCGCCGGCGGGGCCAGGGCGGTGAGCAGGCGCCGCCGGCCGCAGCCCCCCCGGCCACAGCCGGGGTCTCCTTAATGCAAACGGCTGCGGGAGCGTGAATGAAGGGTGCTTGAAGGAAGGTGTCACTCCCAATCATGTGCACAGGAGGGGACAGGGCCGGGGAAATCTTTGCAGATGCAGCAATTTTCTCCTCGCTCCCGGAGAAAGTAGTCTTTGTCTCTCCGAATAGGCAGCTTTCACCCAGCCCCGCGATTCCTTGTGACAGCCGCCGCGGCCGGGGTCAGGGGGAAATCACAGCCTCTGTCCTGCGGGTRTAATGGAAAGGGGAGGCAGCCGGCGGGAATGGGGAGCTAATGCGGCAGGGCGGGAGCCCGCTCCTTCCGYGCTGACGGCATTGCTTCATGCCTTGCAAGGAGAAGCCGCCCTCCTGCAGGCGTCCTGCAGGCCGGCAGAGCTGGTGGAGATGCTCCCGGGGGCTGGGGACCTTTGCAATCTGCTGGCCAGGAGGCACAGGAACCTGTCCGGGGGCTTCCTGAGCATCCCTGCTCCTCCCCGGCGCGCGGGGAAGCGGGCAAGGGGGACGGGAGCACATCACTCCCCGGAGCAGGGAGATGCCCCGCTCATGGGTGCTGCTCGGAGCAGGTTCCTTGGACGCTTGGGACAACATGGGCTCTCCCCGTGTCTGCTGGTTCCTTTTGCCTCCTGCTCTCACCATGAGCCCCCTTCCCATGGTACACGGCGGGTGTTTTCCCTTCATCTCCCCGGGTTTTGGCATCCCCTGGACCCCAAATCCCAGCCCCTTCCGCATCCCTTAGAAGCTGGGTGCTTCTGCGTCCCCCTCCCGTGTCCCCCTTTGCAAGGCAGGTGCCCGGTCGCAGGACGCTGCAATGCAAAAGGCAGCAGTGTCCCCAAACCGCTGCCGCCATCCGCTCCCCCCGGCGAGGCCACCGGGGCGCTCGTCCCGGCTCTGCCTTCCTGGGCAACGGTCAGCGCCCGGCAGGGGCTGCCCGGCACAAAAGGAGGGCAGGAAGGAAAAGCTGCTCTCCGGAGGGCTTGGAGCACAAGGAGCATTTCAGCGCTTGGCGGAGACGGGTGCAAAACCCAGCGCCGATCCCCCCAAACCCACCGGGGTCTGCACCCACCTCGCAGGGGAAGGAGCCGTGGCGCCGCGGTGCCGGCGCCGGGGAGGATGCTCTGCCCGGGCCGCGAGGGGGTGGACGATGCCGGAGCCGGGCCGCGCGGGTGCCGGGTGCCGGGTGGGCGATGCCGGACGCCGCGTGTCTCTGTGTCCGCAGAGGATGAGCTGCGGGTACGTCCTGTGCACCGTCCTGCTCTCGGTGGCGGTGCTCCTGGCCGTGACGGTCACGGGGGCCATCCTCTTCATGAACCACTACCACCCGCCCGTCACGGAGTCGCCGCCCGTCATCAGCACCAACCCCGAGGAGGCCAACGCCCTGGTCACCATCGAGAAGGCGGACAGCTCCCGCATCAACATCTWCATCGACCCCAACTGCCCCGACCCGGCGGGCGGCTTCGCGCGCCTCGAGGGCCTCCAGTCCTCCGTGCTGCGGGCCGTGACCGAGCACGACGCCGAGGCCAAGGCGGCCAAAGGGCAGCAGAGGGCCCTGCTGGCCGCCGTGGCCGACGAGGTGGCCAAGCTGCTGACGCACGCCGCCCAGCTGCGCGCCGACTGCGACGGCCTCAAGAAAGGGCACAGCGCCATGGGGCAGGAGCTCGGCGCCCTGCAGAGCGAGCAGGGCAGGCTCATCCAGGTGGGTGCCGGGTGTCCGGGGGCCGCGGGGGCTGCTCTGCCCCRGGACGCGGCTCCCGCGGTGCTGCTGCAGCCCGTGCCTGCTGCTGATCCCCGGCCTCGTCCCTATGCCCAGGAAAGACCTCCGGGAGCGAGAAGCTGAGGTTTAAAGTGAGCATTTCAGGCTTGGAAATTTAAACTTGCAAAGCCTGGCTCCCGCTCCGGGTCTAGTTCGGAGGCTCCGGGCAGAGCTGAGCACAGGGGGGTCCTGAGACCAACGGTCCCCAAACCTTCCCAGCTAGTGAGCCGCATCGCAGTGGTTACCTGGCCCACCGGGCAAGCCAGGGGCTTCGGAGGGCTGATGGGCTTCAGGCGGGATCCCTCCTGGCACGGGCTGGATGCAGGCTGGCGGGTCTGGAGGACCGCGGGGTGCTTGGCTCCATCCAGAGCTCTCCTTGGGCTCATCTCCCTCCGTGCGGCGCGGGAAAGGCAGACAGGCAGCGCGCAGGGCCGGTGCAGAGCGTGTCGCGGGGGTGCCGGTGCATGCACGCACACCCGTGCGCACACACGCACTTTGCAAGCGCTGCAGGTCCAACCCCCCCCCCCCCCCCCCCCCCCCCCCCCCCCCCCCCCCCCCCCCCCCCCCCCCCCCCCCCCCCCCCCCCCCCCCCCCCCCAGACCCGGCCATGCCCCTGCGCTGCCCCGTCCCCCCAGCCCAGGCGTCGCACGCAGCCGGCGAGGCTCGTAGCTCCCCGCTGCTTCCCTTCGCCCCCTCCCTGAGCGCCGCAGCCTCCGGCCTCACCGTGCTCGGCGCAGGTCCAGACCGGGCATCCCTCGTCGGGGGGAACCCAGCGGGCACCAGAGGAGTTTTCACCCCGGCTCTTCCAAACGCCCGAGGAAGGCGAGGAACCGCAGTGAGCGCAGGATTGCTGTCTGGTCCCTTGGTGCATCCGGCACTTGCACCCTGGGGTGCCTGAGCCCCGGGCACACCACTGCACGCAGCTCGAGCTGCCACCGGGCCACCCGCCTGCCCAGGTCTCTTCGGAGGAAGCCGGTGAACCAGTGGCTGGCTCAGGACGCGGCTATTTCTGAAGCGCTCRGCAATCCCGGTGTCCAGAGATGCTTTTTATCCCCCTCTTTGGCAGAGCCCAGACCCCAAGCCAAAGCACCGCAGGGGAGCTGCGTCCCCAGGCCCGTTCCCCGTCGCGGGGAGCATTCGCGTCCTTGGTGCACGGGGTGGGGTGGGGGGGGCGCGCTGGCCACCAGGCGAGCGGCAGTGCACATCACAGCCCCTCTCCGCCACCCCGCACCCGGGCCCCACTCGCGGCCGTGCCGCCTGGAGGAGCCTGGAGTCCTGCTCCCATAACCGAGCCACCGCGCCGCGAAGGCAGGAGGGTGCAGAGCCGGGGCGCGGGCAGAGCATCCTTGTCCCGGGGGCCGGAGGGGCTCGGAGGGGCTGGGGACAGGGGCAGTAGCGTTAATCACGGCGGTGTCCCTGCCCGCAGCTGCTCTCGGAGAGCCAGACCAACATGGCCCGGCTGGTGAGCTCCGTCAGCGACGTCCTCGACACGCTGCAGAGGGACCGCGGCACGGCACGGCCCCGGCTCAAGGCCGACCTGCAGCGAGCGCCGGCCCGGGGCGCGCGGCCCCGCGGCTGCTCCGACGGTGAGGCCCCGGCCCCRCGGACGGGCACCCATCCCGTTCCTTTGGGCGCGAGCACGGGGCGGGGGGGTTAATTAAGCGCCCTTCCTCTCTTGCCCCCCGGCCCCGTGCCGCGCTCCAGGCTCCCGGCCCCGGGACTGCTTTGACATCTACGCAAGCGGCCAGCAGGAGGACGGGATTTACTCCATCTTCCCCACGCACCATCCCTCGGGCTTCCAGGTCTACTGCGACATGACCACCGACGGCGGCGGCTGGACGGTGAGCGGCGGCCGCGCGGGCAGGGGCCGAAACCCTCGTTGCAAAGCGCTCGGGGACACGCGGAGACGGGGGAGAAGCGCGGCAGCGACGGCGCGGGGTGTCCCGCGTGCCGGCAGGGCCRAGGAGCCCGTCCCTTCCCGTCGAAGGGGCCGGAGCTGCTGCGCCAGCAAACGTCAGGAGAAATTTGCTTCCGGAGCCGTGACGGCGCAGCACGAATACCCGCTCTCCCCTCCATCTCCTCCCGTTTCCATCCGCACCCTGGTCAGGAGCGGAGTCCTGCCGGAGGGAGGGGTGGGAGGAGACCTCTCGCCCCGGGGCCGTGCCGCGGTGAGCCGGGCTGCCTGGCGCCCCTCCAGCCGGGCGCTCCAGGAGACAAATCCCCAAGGTCTGATCCCCCTTAAGCAGCTTGGAGCAGTGCCGGGAGGAGGGAGCTTAGCCATAGCGGGGCTGATGGACCCCGTCCTGCCCAGAGCTCATCCCGGGGGGCAAGCAGGGAGAGTCCTAGCAAACTCAGCACACTGCTCGCACGTCCTCCTGCCAGCCCCCAGCCCCGGTCCAAAGCTGCCTGAAGAGCGAGCCGAGGTGATGAGCGAGACGCTCAGGTTTATGTAAAGCCGCCGCAGCTGGGAGGCTCCTTGCTGGGCTGAGGAAGTTGCAAAGAAAACGATTTCCCGTCGGGCAGCGCCCGCCTGGAGGTGCAGGGCCGGGCCCCGATCCGGGCAAAGTCCCGCCGCCGTGCCRCGGAGCCGGGCACAGCCGGAGCAGGGGCCGGCAGCAGCCCCAGCTCCCAGCCCCGGGCACCGCGCCGGCCGCGCTTTGCCTCCGCTTCCCCTCCCCGGGCTGTTCTGCAGCACGGGCTCCTGCCTGCACCCCAGCGCGCCGGGGCCGGGGGGCTTCTCCATCGTCTCCCGCAGGGCCGAGGCCGCTGTTGGGGCCTCGGGGCACTGACTCAGCCGTGCTCCGGGCCAGCCCCGGCACAGCTGGGAGCTGTGCCACAGAGCCTGGGAAATCTCCCTCCTCCTCCTCCTCCTCCTCTTCCTCCTCCTCCGGAGCTATTACTCTTGACATTTG
>NW_020448196.1:1872934-1924568 GCF_003343035.1 Apteryx rowi | reverse complement strand
GGGAGCGATGGCAGCAGCTGAATCAATTTTGACTGGGGAGCTCGGGAGCTGCTGAGCTAAGCCTTACTTTGCATGGGAGGCTTAGCAGCTGCCGGGAGCCGGGCAGGGAGGGAGAGCAGCAGCGATGTGCGGCAGGGCTCAGCGCCGGCCGGAGCAGGAGCCTGGCTGGAGTCACTCACCGGGGGCTGCGCAGTGTCGCCTCCGTCCCCCTGCAGCAGCACCGCGTCCCCTTGCTGGCGGAAGGTCCCCGCATCGTTACCCCGTCCTCTTCCTGCGAGCAGCCCTCGGCGCGCCGGTGCATCTCACCCCGGGTTGCATCCAGCCTTGCCAACGAGCAGCACAGCCTGGCCAGCGCCTGGGGCCAAGGAGACCTGGGATGCTTTTCCCAGGCTCTGCCCTTCCCCTGGGGCGCGTGAGCGATTGCAGCTCTTCAGGGCTGCTTCCCGTCTCTTTTGCCGAGGAAGACTGGGAAACGTCCTCGGGGCGGGAGGGAAGAAATGGGGAGTTGAGGCATCCCCGGCCGCCTGGTCCGGGCAGGTCTGTTTTATCGCCGCTTCGGTTCTGCCCAGCCCCACCTGGGGCACGTTTGCAGCAGGCTGCGGCGTGGGTCGTGTTTGGGTCTCTGCCCCACTCGCGCCGACGGGAGCGGCAGCGTGCGCATCCTGCGCTCCGCGTAGGGCTTCGCTGCAGCAATGCTGCCGGGCTGACCTGAATATCCCAGCAGTGCCAGGACTGTAATTTCCTGGGCTGACCTCAGCGCCACAGTCCGTGGCAGTGACTCCTTGCCTTTGACACCTCCCGTCACTTTATTAAAGTAATAACGGGGTGATTAAAGGTGGGAGAGGCAAAACATCTCAGGAGGCCTGAGAAAGTCACATGCTGTCTCCTTTGGAAGTCCTCGCAAATGCTCTGCGCTCCTCCCGGTGCCGCTGAGCTTTCACTCCTATGGAGTTTGGGGCAAAACAGCCAGGATCAGCTGCTTTGCAGCACCGCGATGGACCAGCCCATGCAGGGCTGCCTCCCCTCTCCCCGGCCCAGCCGAGCCGTGGGCCTTCTCCACCTCCGCGTGCTTTGGAGAGCTGTAAGCAGCCATCGGGCCCCGGCAGCAAGAGCCTGGTGCCGTAGCGGCTCCAGTCCCCGTGCCAGGACACAGCTGTACCCCGAGGGCCATGTTTGGGTCCCTAACTGGATCTGCACAGAAAAGCAGACAAAATCACTCGAAGGGTTGTTCTCTGCCCTATAAGCAACGATACCGCGACTGCTCTGGCTGGCTCAGGCTGATTTTCCATGCTGGGTCTTAACAGCACGTATTGCTAAGCGGTAGCAAAGCCAAAGGATGTGGAAGAAAAGGCTCTGTCAGCAGGACGAGGCCCGTGGTAATTTTAAGTGACAGCTTTCAGCTTTCCAAGACACCTGCCACACTGGGAAGCTTACGGAGCTGCTTTTGCCCAGCCCATTCATTAGCCGCTGCAGAGATCCTTGCGCAGGCTGAGATATTTGAGCGAGAAGTGAGACATTTACAAATGGACTGCGATGAGCTGAAGGCAGCGGATGAGACACGAATCCTGGGAAACGGGCGCTGTTTCAGGAAGGGATGATTCACACGTGGCCGCGAACAGGGACGAGACGCTTCCACCCTCGGACGGACAAAGCCTGGTCCCTGGGCTGGGCAGCGCTGCCAGCTCTGCTCCGCCGGTGCCACCGGTTCCTGCTGCGGAGCAGGGGCTGCCGGGTCCGCACCGGCGCTGCTGCAAGGCGAACCAGGAGATCGGCACGGTGCGATGCCAGAAAAGCCAGCGCCAGCGGCGTCGCCCCGGGGCGGCCTCCCCTCGCCAGCACCCAAGCCCTCGGCAACCACGGCGGGAGAGCAGGGGAGCATCGCCCCACGCTCGCCCCCGCCTTCGCGCCCCGTCCCTCGGCAGCGCTTTCAGCGGAGGATCGCAAGGCGCGTCACCGAGCCGGGTGCACGGGGCATCTTCCTCGCACGGGGCGGAGGAGCAGAGCAACGTGCCTCCCTGCGAGCCGCGAGCCGGACCCCGGCATCGCGAGCCCCTGCACCGCTTTTCCGGCGCAGCATCGGTTTGGTTGGGGGAGCACCGCAGCGCCTGGGGCAAAAGCGGTGCCCGCAGCAGTGAGCCAGCGTGCCAGGGAAGCCTGGTGCACGTCCTGCCCCGGCAGGGCCGAGCGAAGCCGACGGCCTGCAGAGGGAAGGGTCCGGGAGACCCCAAAAGATACAGGAGCCCTGGCGCGTGCTCTGCTCTTGCAAACCTTTTGGATCTGGCCTCTTGCTCAGGCTGGCGGCAGCCGGGGGCACGGAGGGCTCCTCCATCGCCTCTCGGTGCCTGGTAGCCAAGCCCCATGCTGGCGCTGAGCTGCCAGGCACCCCCGTAATCGCCGTGCCGTGCCGAGCCGAGCCGAGGCTCAGCTAATGAAGACGTGCCCCGTGCGCCTTTCCGAGTGCCGCGCGGGCAATTGGCCTATTTACAAGCCCGGGTCAAAGCCGATTAGAGGAGCGCATCGGTATTGCTTCTGCTCCCTTCCCTGCGCGGCCAGAGCCGATTGGAGCTGACATTCCCCAGGGAAAATCCGCTTCGGGCCCCTTTCCAGCCAAGTGCTGTCCCCCCCTTGTTTGCCAAGCCCAAAGAAAGCCCCTTTAAACGGGCTTAAGTGCAGCTGCTCAAGTGCTCAACGCAGGGATAAAAATTAAGGCTCTAATTCTAGAAGGTAAGTACAGCGCGGATCAGCGGCGGCGCAGCCCCACTCCCGCAGCCCCCGCGTGCCCAGGATCGCTCCGGCCTGGTCCCAGGTTCCTGGGAGCCGCATGGAGGACGAGCCATCCCGGGAAGCTCCCTGCAGCGGGACTCCTCCGGCAGCCTCCCGCCGCCCCGTGCCAGGCTGCCCTCCTCGCAGCGGCTTGGGACGTGCCGAATGCAACCCAGGGCCAGCTCGGGACACGCTGGGTGCCCTGGGCCGGCAGAAGGGCAGAAGCAGCCCGGGGAGGTGGCAGGCCCCAGCACTGCCGCTTCCCTGCAGAAGGGCCTCTCCGCGGGGCGCGGGAGCGAGCCGTGGCGGCTTTCCTCCTGGCCCTTAGCCGTAACGCAGGCCGGGAAGGGGCTCAAGAGGCTTTGCCTGAGCCCGGGGAAGCAGGGAGCCGGGGAAGCGGAGCATGCATTAGCCCGGCCCCGGCAGGCAGCGGCCGCAGCGAGGTGGGCAAAGGCACYGCAGTTCCCGTCCGGCTCCTCCGAGAGCCAAAACGACTCGCTGAAAAACCTCAGCTTTTGCTGCGAGAGCCCAGCGCAAAGAGAGGGTGCTCTCGCCCCCCGGTGCCCCCCGTGCGGCTGCCTGTCCCAAACCGCTGCGCTCCCCGGCTGCCCCCGGCCTCAGCCCGGGCTGTGGGAACGTGGCGCTTCGTGGCAATCAGGCCAGCTTTGATTTGCTTCCAGGCAGCCTGAATTGGCCAAGTTTAATGCAATTAATCCCGGGCTGGAGGCTTAATTAAGTTCAAATGGTCGGACACGGAGCAGCATTTTCTGGAGCGTTGTCAATAAATCAAACTTGAAACTAATGATAAAAGAGGACAAAACACAGGGCACAAAATACTGATGAGCGGAGGAGAGGAAAAGCTCCTACGAGAAAGGCCACGCCGAGGCCCGCTCTGGCCGAGAGATGGGCATCGCCCCTTCCCACGCAGCTCTCGGGAGCAAGGCAAGAAGAAAGGGCCTTTCACACAGAACGGACCCCGCAGCGGTGCAGGGACGGCGTCTGCAAAGGGAGACGCCAGCTCGCTGGATTCTCTGGGGACACGAGGGATGGAGGGAGAGGAAGAGACTAAAAGCCGCGTGTCCAACTCGCCCGCGGGATAGCTGCGGGCGGGGAATCGATTTGCAGAAGCTCCGCGCGGCCGGTGCCCTGAGGGCAGCCGGGCTCCGCGGCTGATTTCTTGGGAATGACGAAACGAGGCAGGTTGCGGGAACGATGCCCAACAGCAAGGCGGCTGCCAAGGGAGAGCGGGGCACCAGCAGCTGCGGGCCAGGACGCTGCCATGCTGCTGGGCCGGCTGCTCCGCCGCGGCCTTGCCGGCGTCCCTGCGCTGCGAGAGGAGACCGAGCACGCTTTGCTTAAGTCAATCAAAGCGTTTTGCCTGTGCCGGGGGGGAAGCGGGGGAGCGCGAGCTTTGTTCCCATTTCTAGGCAGGAGGATCAAGTTAATTCTTTTATCTGAACCGACTCGCCCGTCCCCAGGAGCCAGGAGCTAATGACGAGGCATCTCCCCCAGGATGTGTGCGCCAGGTCGTTCCGCTGTAATTAACGACTTGAAAGGGTTTAATTCACGCCCGCGCCTAACGAAGCGGCGGCGAGGCAGAGCCGCGGAGAGCGGCGCGGGGCGAGCAGGGCCGGCGGCCGCCGCGCCGGGCTGACGCCCCTCGTGTCTCCGCAGGTGTTTCAGCGGCGGGAGGACGGCTCGGTGAACTTCTTCCGCGGCTGGGAGGCCTACCGGGACGGCTTCGGGAAGCTGACGGGCGAGCACTGGTTAGGTGCGTCGGCGGCACAGTGCCCGCAAGGCGCTGGGGTGCGCCGGCCCCTCCGGCGGGGAGCGCGGGAAAAGGGGCCCTGCGGTTCCCACGGCGATAGCGGAGGGTGGGAACCGCTCCGGCGCCTCCCGTTACGCTCCTTCCCGACCCCCTGGGATGCACCAGGGGACAGTCCCCGGCCTCTGGCGCGCCCCAGTGTGCTCCGTCGGGGCTGCCTTCCCCCCGCCCCGTCCCGGCGCTGATCCCGCGCCGCCCCGCAGGGCTGCAGCGGATCCACCTGCTCACCGTGCAGGCGAGCTACGAGCTCCGCGTCGACCTGGAGGACTTCGACAACGGCACGGCCTTCGCCCGCTACGGCAGCTTCGGCGTGGGCCTCTTCTCCGTTGACCCCGAGGAGGACGGGTACCCCGTGTCCGTCGCGGACTACTCGGGAACGGCAGGTAGGCGGCGGGGCTGTCTCCTCCGGGCGGGCAGGGGAAGGACGGGCCGCTCACGGCTCCTCCGCTCCCCCGCGGCAGGAGACTCCTTCCTCAAGCACAACGGGATGAAGTTCACCACCAAAGACCTGGACAACGACCACTCGGAGAACAACTGCGCGGCCTTCTACCACGGCGCCTGGTGGTACCGCAACTGCCACACGTCCAACCTCAACGGGCAGTACCTCAAGGGCCACCACAGCTCCTACGCCGACGGCATCGAGTGGTCCTCCTGGACCGGCTGGCAGTACTCCCTCAAGTTCACCGAGATGAAGATCCGGCCCGTCAGGGAGGAGAACTAGCTGGACGGCACGAGCCCCCCCCCACCCCCCGCCCGCCCGGCCCCCAAGGCTCCCCCTACCCCCCCCCCCCCCCTCCCCGCCCACCCCCCCCCCCCCCCACCCCCCGCCCGCCCGGCCCCCAAGGCTCCCCCTACCCCCCCCCCCCCCCTCCCCGCCCACCCCCCCCCCCCCCCACCCCCCGCCCCCCTGCCTGTCCCGCTGCCCCCTGTCCTCGGCGCCGGCCGAGGTGAGTGGCCCCCCCGGCCCCATCCCGCACCCTCCAGCGGCGGTGCCAGCCCGCACCCCGGCCCCTCCCGGACACCTCCAGGCTGACATCTTCCTCTGGGACGATGCCCGTCTCCCCTCCGGAGCCGCGGGGTCCCTCGGGGAGCGCCTGCCCCCGGCGAGGGCGGCTCTCACGCCCAGCCCCTTTCGGGGACCACAGGGCGTTTGCTCGCCACCGGCCCGTCTCCTCTTTGCACGGCGCCCGCAGCCTCGCGGGACCCGCGGCCACCAGCCCCGCGGCAGCCCTAGACGGCGGCTGAGGGGGCAGCRGGACTCGGGGAGCTGGAGGGACCAAGCTGTGCGGACGCGCTGCTGGGCACGGAGGAAGCCCAGGAGGGAGCCAGCCCGCGGCCCCGAGGAAGCTGGGCTCTTCATCCTCGCCCGCCAGCCCTGCGAGGACGCTACCCGGCGCTCGCTCCCTGCTCCGTGAGCACCGCTCGGCCCGGCTCCCGCGCTCTCTGCTTCGGACACGGGGACCCCCGAGCGCCCGGCCGAGCTGGCGAGGGAGCGGGTGGCGCTCGGCGGAGCCTGGGGACACGCGGGAGCCCGCGGGGAGGCAGCCAGCCCCGGGTACCGGGACAAGGCTGCCGCTCGGCGGATCCTTACTCGCCCCTGCGGTGCTATTTGGGAGCGGGCAGGGCTCGGTGGGGTTTAAGCCGGTGAACGAGCACGACCGCGCTAGCAATTCCCTCTCCTGCCCTGCGAGATTACTGCGGCTGAAAAGAGACAACCAGAAACTTCTTCCTCCCCGACGTCCTCAGGCCCGGCAGCCAGTGCCGAATCTGCGAGCGGGGCAGGAGGGGCTCACCCATCCCATCTCGCGGCCGAAAGGAGGGGGACCCCAGTGCAAACGGCCCGGTCTCCTGGCCGCGACCCTGTCCTTGCTCCCGGCGCCCAGACCAAGCACGCGCGGTGCTGCAGGGCCGCGCGCTCCGAAGCCCGGCAGATCGCGAGGCCATCGCAGCGGAGACGGGGAAGCGAACCCGCCGCAGTGGGGAAAGCCCGCTCCCAGGCACGGCTCTGCTCGCCTTTCCCAGCTCCCTCCTACCCACCAGACCTGCTCGGACTCGAGCTTGACTTCAGCCATCCGACAGCCGTGACCTTCCCCGAACCCCTCGGCCCCCTCCGCTCGCTCCGAGGCTGGGGCACCTGCGTTCATTCCCATCCGCGATGAGCCACGCTCTGGCTCCGCACCCGGAGATATTCAAAGCCTTTCGTTTCTTCAAAATCCCATTAAGGCTTTGCCAAAAGAAACCCCGCGCGGGCTCAGCGCCTGCAGGGCGCCGATAACCGGGCTGCAGCCTCCCTCCGCCCATCGGGCGACGCCTGGTGCTGACCGAACTGCCGCGGGGCTCCGGGAACCGCGGCCCCTTGGGGTCCCGGGGGGCGGCGGGGGGACGGAACGCAGCTCCCCATCCGACGGCTCCGCGGCCGTGCCTCGAGCGTGACTTACCCTCCCGCGGCGCCCCGTAAGGAGGACGCTTCCTGCTGCCCCTGCACCCCGTGTCGGGACTCCCAGGCCGGGGTGTGCAGCAGCCTCCGGCGCTCCTTGGACGCGCTGCCCGTTTGGGGCAAGCGGGGGGCACGTCCCCTCGCCGTGGGGCCGTGGCCAGGGGCAGGTGGGTCCAGGCGCAGGAGATCTGCCGCCGAAGACCCCTGCCGGAGGCTTTTGTTAAGCCTCCCCCACCTAGGAGCGTGCGCTGGAAGAGCAAGCGCCCTCGGGAAGAGCTCTCCTGCCACCGGGCAATTCCCCTTCTCCCTGCTGGGCCAGGGCGGCGGGGACAAACTCCGCGCGGTTGGGATGGCTGCAGCTTTTCCCTCTGCCGGGGGTGTTTCCCTGCTCGGCAGCGGCTGCCTGTCGCGGGGCTTCACTGCCTCGGGTCCGGACGGGATCTCGCTGAAACCGGCCTCTCCGCTGGGAAGGGCCGCGAGCAGGGAGGGAGCGCAGCCGCCCTCCTGCCGCAGGGACACTACAACCGCGTCCCCGTCCACYGTTCCTTTTTTTTTAATTTCTTCCAGTGGGTTAGGTGTGACTAGGTTTTATAGGGATTGCCTCCGGGACGGGGAGCTCGGAGCTGCGCGCTCGGGGCCGGCCGGAGTGGCTGCTTGGGGGGAGGCTCGTCCCCTCCGCAGGCGCTTACGGGTCGGCTCGGGGGGCTGCGCGCGCCGTCTGTGCATCCTCGTGCAACCGCCCACGTCACCCAGGACTCCCTAATGAGAGGTATTTAATACCATCCGTGATGCCAGATTCTCGAGGATTAGCTCTGAGAGCGCACGTGCCACCCTGCAGCCCTGGATTAGGCTAAAACCCGCCCGCGGTGCCGCCTGCCCCGGCGAGGTGCAGGGAGCGACGGCCCAGGGTATGCGGGAAGCGCCGGGCGAGCGGAGCCGCCGAAACCGGCTGCCAGCTGCCCCCAGTCCCTCGCCTCACACCCCGACGCCGAGCTGCCGGCCCCAGCGTCGCGGTGGCACATCGCATTTCCCAGGGTTTTCCTTACCGGCCGGGCGCTGCCTCCGTCACCCGGCAGCAGCCGCTCGGCCACGACTGGCTCTCCGGGGCGCGAGGAGCCAGACGCCGCGGCGCCCGCTGCTGCCAACGCTCTCGGCCAGGTTGTGTTGTTTAGCAGTACGGTGAAGTCTAGATCGTGTGTGCTTGGTGTCCGACGCTGTACATGTGGACTTTCTCTACTCCTTAATAAAGGGAACTCATCGTTACTGAGCACCGGGTCTGCGCCCGCCGGGGCCGCGTCCCCCTCGCTCCAGGGCGGCGGCGGAGCGGGGAGCCCTGACCTGCTGCATGCAGCTGCTGCAGGCAACCCGGCGGGGAAATCACACTGCAATCCGGGGGGAAAAATCATGCTGCAATCCCGGGAGGGAAAATCACACTGCAACCCGGGGGGGAAAAATCCCACTGCAACCCAGGGAGGGAAAAATCACACTGCAACCCAGGGAGGGAAAATCACACTGCAACCCAGGGAGGGAAAATCACACTGCAGCCCAGGGGGAAAAATCACACTGCAACCCCAGGAGGGAAAAATCATGCTGCAACCCAGGGAGGGAAAAATCACACTGCAACCCAGGGAGGGAAAATCACACTGCAACCCAGGGAGGGAAAATCACACTGCAGCCCAGGGGGAAAAATCACACTGCAACCCCAGGAGGGAAAAATCATGCTGCAACCCAGGGAGGGAAAAATCACACTGCAACCCGGGGGGAAAAAAATCACACTGCAACCCCAGGAGGGAAAAATCATGCTGCAACCCAGGGAGGGAAAAATTACACTGCAACCCAGGGAGGGAAAAATCACACTGCAACCCGGGGAGGGAAAAATCACACTGCAACTCGGGGAGGGAAAAATCACACTGTAACCTGGGGGGAAAAATCACGCTGCAACCCTGAGCTTCCTCTGGAAAGGAGGAAAACTGGGCTCCTCTGCAAAACACAACATCTCCATCCCTCCAGCCGGTGGTGGGAATGCCCCGCGCCACTCAGAGGGGTTGGGGATGGGGAGCTGGCGCGGCGCTGGCAGCCCGTTTTCCAACCTACCTTCGGCGAGGCGGCACAGAGGCATTTGCAACAGGAGCAGGATGGGAGCGAGACCCTTTGCCAGCTCCGAGGTGGTGGTTATTCCTCTGCCTTCACACGCATCCCTTCCTCATGGTCCATCTTGGCACTCGGCTCCAATCCCCAGAGGATTGGATGCCCTGGCGACAGAGGAGAGAGAGCAAGGCAAAATTACCGCTGTCCCCCAGCACTTCGGCTCCCCGGGCTGCATCCGCGGGGACGCAGGGAGCCCCGGCGCAGCCACCCGGGAGCCAGGCTTTGCCGGCGGGCTCGACCCACGGCGATGGCTCTGCGGAACGGCAGAGGGAGGGTGGGAAACCCTGCGGGCAGCGGCACGCGGGCAAGCCGAGCCCGGATGGGGCAGCGCAGGTTTGGGATAGCTTCAGCCGCCCAGGTGCTGTAGGACTCCGAGCGTCCAAAACCAGCCAAGATGGAGCTTGACCCCGTGCATTGGCCAAGGAGCCGGGAAGCACTCGGGGCTGCCGCCCGGGGCCGGTGCTGGGGCTGACCGGTGCCTGCTCGCCCGCTGCGGTGCTCGAGCGCACGAGTTTGCTGCACTCGTGCACGTCGGGGGCCTAGAGCAGCCGCGCAAGGGAGATGCCGCYGGGCAGGCGCCGGCCCAGGGGGACGGAGACACGAGTGGCCCCGCCGAGATCCCCGTCCCCAGACCCTCGCCGCAAGCTGACAGCGCACCGAGCCCGCTCGCAGCGCGGCTTGCAGTCCGCCCTCCCTCCAAATGAGGCAGCAAACGAAGGAGGCACGTCGCAGCCTCACTAATCAGCGGTGGGGCCGGCTCCGTCGCCAGCCCCCCCGCCGGCATCCCAGCCTCTGGAATGCGGCGTCCAGCCCTGCCCAGCCGGCCCTGCACTTGAGGGCGACACGGCAATTAGCGCCCGCGGGTATTTAACGGAGGGCGAACCGGCTCCCTGGCTCATTCCAAGCACCCGTTGGGCACCGTGCGGAGCAGCCGCGGGAGCCGGGCCGGGCGGCGCGAGGGGCATCGCCCGAGGCAGAGAGGTGAGTAGCCGGCGGGAGGAATCGCTTGCCGGCTTCGCACCTGCCCGAAGGGCAACGCAGCCTGCGAGGGGCCGAGCGCTCCCGGGAGTGCTGGGAATGCCCGGCTGGCAGCTCCCAGCACTGCAGAGGTGCATCCACAGAGTCACCCCATCCGGGGACGGGACAGGCGCCCTGGCCACCGGCAGCCCCTTCCCAGCCACTCGGGCCCCACTGGCTTTTAAGACAACACGGCCAGTAAAAAAAAACCCACTTCCCCTCTCGTTTTTCATGAGAGGAGGAGCGGAGCAGCCCCGGCAGCGCTCAAGGTCGCCCAGGGCACTTGCCGGAGCCGCGTACACCTCCGTGGGCTCCCGGCTCCCTCCCGCCCGGCTCACCAGATCCTGCCTGGCAGCAGGGTGCTTCCGAGCCCCATAAAGCACAGCGATATCGAGCACCTTCCCCTGCATGCGCATTAGCCGGGGCACTGCGGGTACGAGCTGCGCGCGAGGAAGCGGAGGGCTGCTCAGGTGAACGCACTTAAGGTCTCCCCGCAGGGCCTCTAAGAGGAGCACGCGGCGCCACATCCCAGCATCCTGCCGGCTAACAGCCCCCGCTCAGCCGACCCTATCCGAGCGGAGCCCCGCTCTTGGCCGCGGACCAGACGAGTAGCTGCAGGGCTGTAATTTGTTAACAGAAAGTTGCCAAAAACCCAGGGAAAGGAGGTTGGAAGGAGACAGCGGAGAGGTACAGCGAGCTCAGACCCTCCCGCACCTCTGCTCCAGCCAGACGCYGGCTCAGAGGCTGCGGGAGGAGCTGGCAGCGCTGGAGCGGTTCTCCAGCAGGCTGCGGGGACAGCAGCGCTGGTCTGGGGTGCTGCAGCAGGCACAGCCTCCTCCCTGCAGCCTTCGGGGGCGACATCCGACAGCTGGGGCTGCTGCTCGCGGCGCAGCAGTGCCGGGAAGCGCCCGCCGGCCGCAGGGAGCCCCTTCGCGGCTGCCAGTCCGCGGTGCTGCTTCGGCCGCGGTCGCCGCTCGAGGATGCGGCACGCTAACGGCCACCTATTTCCCTTCCTATGCTTCCCGCAGATGAGAGCGCCCTACTCCCTGTCCTGCCTCTTCTTGCTGAGCCTGGGCGCCTGCTTCCCTGCCGGCGACCGGCAGGAGCCCGGAGACCCCGGGGAAGGGGCCCAGCTGGAGCCGGGCTGGCGAGAAGCGGCAGCTGAGGATGCGGGGCCTGGCTGCTGGCGGAGGAGCGGCGAGGAGCTGAGCACACTGCTCAGCGCCGCCCGGGAGCCGCGGGGCGCTGGCACGGCGTGGGCCGGCTCCTGGCTCCGGTTCGGGAGGCAGGAGCGCTCCCGCTTCCTGCCCGCTGGAGGCGAGAAGCGCAGCGGCACGCTGGGGGACCTGGCTGAGGAGCTCAACGGCTACGACCGGAAGAAAGGCGGCTTCACCTTCCGATTCGGGAGATGAGGGCCCGGACTTGGCCGCGGCACCTCCTAGCGATGTCCCCAAGGGAGGTGTTTCACGTCCCGTCCTTCCCTGTCATCTCGCCTAGTTTTGCTTGGACCAAAGGGTGTCGGGGGATTTTGTTGTTGTTGGCATTTTCCTGGGGAGGGGGGTCACTGCACTTGCTCCGCTTGCTGCTCCGCCCCGGAATGCACATCCCCATTCCCGGCCGGTGCAATGAAAGGATGGGGGGGTATCTTAAAAGAAACCAGCACACCCTCTGCCCGGCCGACCGCGTTTGTGTCCCAGCCCCGCCGGCGCGCGCAGGGAGCGGGGCAGCTCCCAGCAGCCGCTGCCGGCGGTGTCCGCGGGCTCACCGGGATGCGGTGCCAGCGAGGAGAACGAGCAGAGCCGGCAGTGCCAAGCTTTGCAGGCAGAGGTGGGTGGGCTGAGCGGTTACCGGGGGACAACCCTAGTGGCGACAGTCCCTGCGGGCACTGCCGGGACATGATGTCCAGAGGGCGGCTGTCCGTGAGGAATAGCTCCCTCGGAGCTCTCCGTACAGTCTGAGTTTCCTGGTCTTTTTCCTATTAACGGAAAGTCCCTCCGGCAGCGAATGCTGCTTCGTGTCAAGATACCATCGACAAGAGTCAGCTCCCGCGTGCGAAGCAGGACAAAGCAGTGGGGGCCGAGAAACTCTCACCCGTAGAAATCCCTGAGCGAGCGTGCAAACCCAACCCGGCATCCCCAGCCCTGCTGCACGGTCCCACCACACTGCCGGCTCCCTGATCCGATCCAGAGACCGTCCTTAGGTGCCGCTTCAGCATCGCTGTCACATAATCCTAGCACTTGTCTGAAGATTGGGCCCTTCATAACCCCCTTCCAGCCTCATCCGTGCCTATTCCCAGCTGCTGCAGAAACGTTCGGGCACAGAGAGGCTAAAACCACAGCCGTCGCACCTAGCTGGGGCCACCAACACCCGTGTTTGGTGCCCACCTACTCTCYAGGTCCCTCCACTGCTAGAAAGGTGCAGCTTTGCGAGGAGTTAGCCCAAAAGGCCAGTACATACACGGCTGTGAAGAACGACCCCTGTTCTTCGGTGCCTTTTACTCCTTTTTGCAGATTTAGTTCTGCAATGCCAACAGCTGTGTTTGCTTTTGTGCCTGCCATTGCAGGCAGAGATATTAGTAAGCAGAGGTCTAACTACCTGGCTTGCAGGCACTATTGGGAAGCTGGACACCTAACGACTGCTAATATTTCATTGCAGGCACAAAAATGAAGCAGGGCAATTATTTGCAAGCGCTAAATTGCACCCTCAAAATCAAAGACCGTGTCAAGACTTGTCTGGAGGAGAAAAAAAAAAGAAAAAAACCCCACTCAGGCTCCAGGAGGTGCATTGCAATATACATCAAGCAGACAGAGCACTTAACACCGGCTCTGCCGGGCCAGCACAAGTGCTCTCGGCAGGAGCGGTGCATAACCGGAGGCCGAGTCGAGCTGCGCTGGCARCGGCAGGCAAGTACCACCTATAGGTCAACCAGCCGTGGGGCGGCTGATGGAGGCCCGAGAGCAGGTTCCCCCGGGGAGCGACACCGGGGCGGATTCCCCCAGGCCAGGGAGGACTCCAGAGCGGCAGCGGCAAGAACAAGGGCACGATTCGGCCCGTGCGGACACGAACGCGGCGCGCACAGAGGTCACGCTAGGAAGGACCGCGGCCGCCTCCGAACCCGCTGGATACAAACGCACCCAGCGGCGCCTGGGACGGCRGAGCCCAACCCGGCTCCGGGAGCCTTTCCGGGGGAGCGGGCTGGGGACATACTGCACCCACCGCCGGCCCCTCGCTAATCCCCCGCTCCCGGAGGCCGCGGGCACGCCGCCGGCAGCGCTGCCGGGATGGGGAGCTCCATCGATGTTTCTATRGCAACGTTTCTTTTCCTTCCCTTTCTTTTGAGCGTTCACCTCATCAATAAATATGCGCTGATCAATTTTACCCTGAGCTGCGAGCGGGAGGGAGGGAAGGGAGCGGCGAAGGGGAAGGGAGCTCCGGAGCAAAGTAAATCCGCTGCTCTGCAGCGATGGATCATAGCTGGGAAAAGCGGCACCGTCTGCTCCGGAAAGGGGGGCGAAGCTGCTGATTGAGGCCGGGGCCGGCAGAGCGCCCGGCTCCCTCCGGCGAGTCCGGCAGAGGAACAGGGTCAGAGCAGCGCGATGAAAACACGTGTTTAACGAGGCTGTGATTGAAGCGCAGTAACCGAATGCCTTTTCCTAACTTATTTAAAAGTAAAAGCCGGCGCTTCCCACAGCGCTTACCTGGCAGGCGGGACGGAGGCGGGTTTCGCTCCGTGACAAGCGGCTCGGGGCCGCGGGGGCGATACCTTCCCCGTCGCCCGCGGCGGGAGGAGAGGAGCCTCCTGCCAGGCGGTGACGCGGGGCCACGCTCCCCGGAGCGGGCAGTGGCAGGCGCGATGATGATGATGATGATGATGGCTGACGCGCTCTGGAAAAAACCGTGCTCCAGGCGGTTCGTTAGAGCTGCACGGGGAGAAGAGAATTTGCCAGACCCAGGCTGAACGCGGAGGCTGGAGCGGGGAGGGAAGGGGAGGTAAAAGGGGAAYGGAAAATAACTGCCTGGAGCACGGAGAGAGGAACCATCCCAAGACCGAGCCCCGGGAGGCTGGAGAGGCCGCTGCACGCGGGGCTGGGGGGGCTCCCGTCCCGCTCCCCCAGGAACCCCCAGCACCCGGCCCCTCGGTGCATCCCCTCGCGGTCCTGCTACGGGGGCAGCATCCAGCCGGCYCCGAGCCCACCGCCCACCAAATGGCACGGAGCCGCTTTCGCTTCGGCAGGGTCGGGGCGGGCAGCGGAGCCTCGCTCTAGAAGACACCTGGCTGCCGGCACGCTCCGTAAAAGGCCCCGTTGTCCTTCCCTCGCRCAGTCGCAGCTCTCGCCCCCGTCCCACCTCCGCTCGCAGGCGCTGCCGCTGCGGGTTTCGCCCGGTCCTTCCTCCATGGGGAGCRCGGCCGCAGCGCTGCGCACGCGACAGGTGCGGCAAATCCCGGGAAGCCCAGGGCAACCTGCGCAGAGGAAGAGCCTGATGCAAAGACGGCCGGGGGACTCGCGCAAGGGCCTGGTTTGCGGGCAGGCTGCCCGCCCCGCTGGAGCCTCCCTGGGCGGACACGGAGCAGCCATGCCCTCATGGGAGGGCAGCTTGGGGCCCGGCCTCGGCGGGGGCGAACGATTTGCAGGGCCCTGTCCCCGAGCTCASGACCTCAGCACCGCTGGCAGACAAACGGCATCAGGACTGACCGGAGAAGCCGGTCGAGCCCGGGCTGGGATTCACCCTTGCACCAGGAGAGGCTCGGCGAGCCCGTGCGCTCTGCAGGGCCAGCCTGCTCTTCTAGGTGCACGTGTGACGCAAGGAAACCTCTCTCCAAAGGTGACACAGAGCTTAGTGTATTTTCCTCTCTTCAATCATGGAAGGATTACTGTCAAACCAGGGAACAGGCTGTCAGTTCACTCCAGCTCATCTCCAGAAGCGGGCGAATGCTCCCGCAATCCTGGGAGTGCCGCTTGTCCAGCAGCATTTCTGCAAGACAGGCTGCCTCACCAGGCTTTTTCTTTTTTTCTTTTTTTTTTTTTGGGGGGGGGGGGGAGAAAAAGAGAGTGAAAAACACTGACCACGTTTTACATCTTGTGACAAGCAACTTCTCAGCAAAGCTGCAACTAAGGGGCAGGATGACATTAAAGGAAAACTTAAGAATGAACATTGTAATTTCCAAGATGCAAAAAAACAAAACAAAAACACAAACACAGCTATTTTTCCCCCAGAGCAGTCTCACTTTCAAGCTCAATAGCCTTGAAAATTGGAGCAATCAAACTGTTAAATGCATTGATCTGTTAAATCAACTCCAACTGTACTTGGCTAAATTTAGCCTTTAATCCCTCTGTTTCACTTCCAACACTGCAGATCCAGGGGCTTTCCCCAGGCAGGTCAACTAACCTCTGCCTTCTCGTGATACCAGAGACTATTCCCTAAACAAGCAGATGTGAAAACCATCAGGAATGATTGTATTTAGGGACAAGTTAAGCTTCTCCATCTTCCCTCAGCCCACAGCTATTAATCGTATTCAAGTCTTGGTGCTAGAGATGTAAATCAAGAGCAGCCTGGACTTTGATTTCTGCCAAGGGTCACTGTTGCAAAACAGCCATCAGCCCCTTGCCGTTCTGCATGCGCGTTCACAGACCACCACCAGCTTTGTTGAAAAGTAGTCTGGGACTCGCTAAATGCAGGCCATTAATTAAATTTATACTTGCCAACAGCATCCTCCTGCTTYTCTTTTCATCTTCCTTATGTTAATTTAGAAGCGGTATGATGCAATCTCAGTCACAGCAAGACAAGCCTTCTGATGAGCCTTGTTCTCATGCTCCACGAGGGATCACGTCCCTGCATCAGACCTGCCACGTTTCACCAGGGACTTGAGGAGCAGATTAAAAATTAGGCAACCTGGGTCCTAACCTTGCTATGTCATGGAGCGATTGCGCGACCTGGGGCACACCACTCGCTTTGATCTGCCTTTGTTTCCTTCTCATCCTTTACTGTCTGTTTAGCATCTTCATTATTCAAGGCAGAGTCTGTCTCATTTTAGACATCACTTGGTGCTAAGTATCATAGTACAGTCCCTCCATTAAGATTTGCTGGAAAAGCCCAAGGTAGTCTGAAAACCGGAAATAAAGATGGACTTCTGGAAACATCATGTCAATTCTTTTAGACAGAAAACCTGCAAAGTGAGAGCACTGTGGCCATAAGGCTTGTCAGCATCTCAACCGAGCCGAGCGGGAAGCTCCTTGCTCCTGGTCTGCGCTCAGAGCACCACGCCAAGTGTCTCAGACGGCCGCTGCACTACGAGGGATCAGGGAGGGAGCAGCCAGAACTGCTCGAGAAGAGAAACTCACAGGTCATTTCGCAGCAGAGGAGGAAAAAAAACCCAATGGCAGCTGAAACACAGAATACAAACTGAATTAACAACAGTATTTGGAGGAAAGTTTAGAGTCAAATCCATGATTTAAATCTCATTCAAAGCAACAAAGTCTTTGCCTCGAAACAGGTGACAACATAGTCTTTATTCCACGCATCTTTTTTTGTTGTTGCTGTTGCTTTCCTGAGTTTTCAAAGCTAGGTCAAAAGGATCTAGCAACTCGCTGCCGCCTGTTTGCGAGCAGCCTGGTGTCCCAGAAGGCCCCAGGGAACCCCTGGAACAGGGAATGCCTCTTTTCAAGTGCAGCGTCTAGGGAGAGTTAACCGGGTTTGGAAAGCCTTGTTAACAGACAAACACAAGTTTTCCTCAACATTGATTTATTTTTAAATATACTACGCAAGAGAGACTGGAATAAAAAATGAATCAAAAAAAATGAAACAGAGAGAGGAGGAAGAATTGAAAGTCATGTACAGAAACAATCTGCACTGGACCAAAATAAAGGGGAAACAACCCCCTTAAGTGTCACAGAGATGAAGGACAGAGCTATTTACACACTGTATAAAAGACAAGTCTACAAAAGTGTGTAATAACAAGATACAAATGTATAATATAGTGGCACAATATGTTATCAAAGTAAAAACAGTACCTCCAGGAAAGAGACAGTCCAAGGATTTTTTTTCTTACATTTTTAAAGGCAGCCTGTGGCAGAAATGTGTATTTTCTTTTAAACATTTGTCATGTGTTAAGTCACGGCTGTTTGTGAGGGCGAGAAGTGGCGTGAACACACAAAAGAGTGAACTACTGGAAATCATATACAAAACAAACAGTTCCAAAGAGAAAATAATAAAATACAATTGAAGGCAATTAGTGTTGAAGATACACAATAAGGGTCACAAGAGTTACAGGGAGAACAGGACATGGAAAAATGGGGTTTTTTTTTTCCTCGTTTGGAACTGTTAAAAGGAGTTAAATTGCACTGTTAATAGCCCTAAACCTTGTTCTTTCACTATTGTCACAAGTCACAGTTAGTTCCCAGTCGTGTTGCATTAGTTGGGAAGGTCACAGGACCTTGGAAAGGCAGCCCAGGAGTCCTGCTGTCAGCGTTTTGTGGCAGTGTCCTTGGGAGATGCACCCAAGAGAAGTGTCCACAGTCTTCACAGATCCTTGTTTGATGCTGGATGGAACCACAAAGGCATGAAGGTAACTGATGGTTTCAACCCCAAAGTACTGGCATTTGAGCTCTTCAATGGGATTTAGCATTGGCACAGAAAGGGAGGTGTCACGGCCCCCCCCAAAGCACAGGACTCTGTGGGAGAGCCGAAGGCAGCTCTGATACAGCTCTTATCTCTGCTCATTGCTCCTCTGGAGCTCATAGAATAGAAGTGGCTGGAAATTCAACTAGACGAACAGCAGTTCTTGCCCATCTGCGATGTGCAAACTCAGCTGAAACAGCTGCTGGAGGCACAGCGGTATCTTTGAGCTCATCCTAAGCTATCTCCCCCCTGCTGTAACCTTTCTGTCCCTTGCTGAGTGATGCAGTAATTCCTTGCTCAGCACCAGCCTACTGCTCCCAGACATGCTCTGCAACCCTCCACCCCAAACTCCAGCCCAGTTGATATTAAATCTCACAAGAGTATGACAGCAATGTTTTTCTTCTTCAGACCTTCATCGCTACCAAGAGAGATCCACAAACAGGCTCCTGTGCCACTACATTAGTGGGTGCTGTTTGCAAAATTTTGAACCCAAGCAACTCATCTGGGCTCAACAACATCAAGAAATTGCTGAAAACACAGCTATGAAGGGCAGCAGGTGGAATCACAGGAAGAATTTGGGTAAACATCACTTGTAGTGTTCTGTCATTAAAAAGTTACACTAAAAATTTCCCCCACCACCACGCCTCCCAAGCTCCCAATCTGTTGCATTTATGTCAGGTAAATGTCCAACTCAGGCCAGGGTTATGTGCTGCAACTCCCTCAAGAAAAGCAGTGGGTATATTGCTATTCAAACGCTCATCCTTGTGTACAGTGGGGCAGAGGGAGGAAATGAAAATGCAGTAGGAAGTCCTCCAGAGGAGGACAGCATCTCAGTGTCCACCAGTCTCACTTCAGTCTTAATGGCCTGTCCAGAACAATAAAATATTAATAAAAAGGCATGGTGTGACATCAGCATTTAGACTTGTAGTCCACAAGGCAAGAACTCCACAGATAAGACGATTGCGAGTTTATGATACACAGGGAACCTGGGTTAAGAGGGTGGAAAGTGCCTCTTGAACATAGCCCTGCTCTTTGGAGCTGGGGCATCCATTGACAGTCTGTGTCTTTTGCACGTCCCTAACCTGAAGACCCTGGTCCTTTGTCAGTCCGCACATGCTGTAATTCTCTCCACAGTTGGCTTTGGCCCATTGTGATTTTTTTTTTTTTTTTTTAAACTTGGCTTCTGCTACCTCTGAACAATGTCACTGATTTCTTTCACCGAACTGAGAAGTTTGCTAAAGTCCTGGGTGGCTGCAGGACCACTGCCAGCTGTGGCTGGGCAGATCTGAAGCTCCCGTAAGTTATTCTCCAGCTTATTGATGGCCTCCCGAAAGGCAAATTTGTTTCTCATCTGTTGAATGGAGTCCACATAACTCACACAGAAGGTGTAGAGGTTCTTGCCAGCCTCCAAGACAGCGCTGTGGCTTGCCATTTGTTCAGAGTTCTTGCTGATGGCGATCCGCAGAGCCTCAGTGCTTTCCAATACCACTCCTTTAGTGATGGTGCCACTGGCAATCCTCTCTGGGGGCTGTCGGGTCTTCCGCAGCGAGACCCTGGTGGATATGAGAGGGATGAAAGCTGTGGATGATGGCTGGTCCCCACCAGGGGCAGAGGGTACGGATGAGGAAGAGGCAGCTTGGGTTGCTGTGCTCATCAGCAGCTTTGTAGAGGACTGTGGCTTTGGTACAGAGGGGATCCCCAGCTTTTTCACACCTTCCCCTGACTGGTTTGGCTTGACAGCATCACTGCTCGCAGCATCCGCAACCTGAGTCAACTGTTTGGATTTAGGACCAGACACCACATCTGCTGCTGCTTCATGGCTGGGACTGTGAGATACTTTTCCAGGCTTGCCAATGGAGGATGAAGAGAGTGGAAGTGGAGGGGCTGGTTTCAGCTTTGATAACTTCCCTTTGTCCTTCCCTGCCGACTCTGAGGTCTGCTTGAGCCTCCTCATTCGTGGCTCCTCAGTAGAAGCCTTGCTGGCACCTGCAAACCCAGCAGAACTGGGTTTGGCAGCAGAACCTTGGTCCATCGTCACAGTGGTACCTAAGGCACTGGATTTGACTCCATCATCCTTGTGGAGCACACTGGAGGAAGGAGGGGCAGCAGGTTGCCTACGGCCAAGTTTTGGCGTCAGAGTGGGAGGGCTGGAGCCAGGACTTGACTCTGCATCTTTGAACACATCATCAGTGGTCTCTTCATTTTTCTTAAGCAGCCGTGGAGGAGGGGTCACTGTTCCCCTGACAGCAGTGTCAGTCTTGGCTTCATTTGCCCGCTTCCGAGGCAGTGCTGGCTTTTCACTTTTGTGCCCGCCAAAGGTGGAGGAATCAAACTGGCGCCCTGTGGACTGCAAATCCCGAGGCAGAGTCACAGATTTCCACTCTGTGTCCTTTGCTCCGTGGGGCACACAGGAGGCTGAGCAGGACCGTAAGAAACGCTTGCTGGAGTTGGAACTACTCTCCTCTTCACCAGCCACTCCCCGGCTGCTGCTCATCGTGCTGGACTTCTTCCGTAAGTGGGGAGATAAAAACCCAGAGTTCCCAGCAACAACCCCGTTGGTGACACCAGCCCCATTGCTTGGGCTCTGAAACTTGGAGGGGTCAGCTGCGTCTGTAGGAGGCGCAATGAAAGCTCCATTGCCAGCATCCCTGCCCTCCTCCTCCCCTCCTGCCTTGCGGTCCGAGTGGCCGTCCATCTCTCTGAAGGAACTGCTCCTTTTTGGAGGAGTAGGGGCAGTCTTCTTCTTCTTCTTGATAAGGGCACTGAAGAGGTTGGGTTTTTTATCTTTTGGAAGCAACCTCTCATCTTCGTTCAAATTGCTTTCCATGGCCACCCTTTCCTTCCGTGGAAGCAAGGGAGAAATGGCAGGTTCATGCTCCAGAGGGTCTGCAAGGGAAGAGAAAAGAGCCTACTGAGCTTTGCCTCAACAGACAGAACAACTTGTTTTTCTCCAGGATCAGACCACTGCAGCACCTCCGAAAAGGTGCAGGTTCTGTAAACAGAGAGCCAACTTCAGACCAGAAGTAAAGCAAGTACAGCTGCACTGAAGCCTGGATTGAATGTGGTCCCTAATCTTGCCTGCATTCATTTTTGAACTGGTCCATATAGGACTTGGTTGCCAACCTACTCTCCCAGTAGGTTTCTGATTTAAACAGCAATGTACAAATACAAAATGTTTACATTTTCCCACTATCACACGTGGAGACTTGCCTAAACTTGACAGTGTGAAGCAGATAAATATTAGGAGGCCTTTTCTTTAGTCCCTGTGCTGTTGCTGTCTTTGGAACAGCTGACCCTCTGAATTAATAAGGCTTCTCTGCAACCCACCTCAATCCCCACTCTCCCTGTTCATTTAGACTCTGATACTCAAAACCTCCTTTCCTGATGTCATCCTTTGCAGGGAATGGAAATAACTTTTTCACAAGCAGAAATCAAGACCCCCTCTGACAGCTGAACACTTCTGGTTGCCTCACTGTGAAGACAGCCAGCCTTGTATAATAATGGAGGAAAGTGAGAGTAACCACCTCCTTTAGCTCCAGAAGGAAATGATGGGGTGACCCTTTCTCCACTTACAAGAGGTATTTAAAAATGAATAGTGGTTTATAAGAAATTTATACTGAGTCCTGAAGGTGCCTGTATTTGACTGACAGGAGGTCTCATTCCCAGGTCAGGCATTCAGACGGCTCTCTAATTCAAGAGAGGAATGCCCTCAGGGCAGCATATACATTTACAGCTTGAGTAGGCAGTAAGAAGGGAGATGAAGCAGTTATAGAGGGAAAGCAGGTTACTTCTTAGTCACTCATCAGCGAATGCCACGTTAAGCGTGGGATTTTGGTTGAGGAGGGGGACTTTGGTTGAGGAGGGGGAACTTGAAGAAAACTAGTTGCGTACTTTGGGAAGACAGCATGCTTCCATAGGTCCATGTGCATTTAAACTATTCATACATGTCAACTAATGTTGATCTGGACAACCAGAAGAGCTCCCAGAGCACTTTGGGAGGCCATGGCCTTACTGCGTCTAGAAATAGTGGAGCTGTGGAGATTCCAGCTGTGGGAAACCAGCAGCTTTCAATGAGGATCTGCTTCCAGCCACAGGACTTGCTATGGAAACACTGACAATTAAAGGGGAAACTGCAATAAAACTTTTACGTGAGATATTTTCTTTCATAATAAAGAGTGAAATAATTCTCAGCATAATGTTAAAATCATATTATTCCTGCTGCACTTGAATCTCACAAAGCCCTTAAGTATTTCAAATGAAGTTATTTTACTTCAAAGCTTATAATACTAGGCAATTACATTTCCTATATATGGCAGGCCAGATTTACTACTGGTCTTTAACGGTGTTGTATTAATTGGGTTATAACAAATAAATACAGGCATACTGTGCTCATTTTTCATGACTTTTTCCTAAAGGAATAGAAGATTCTCTGTATTTTCATTAGAAAATTAAGTCACTATTTATAAATCAGTATGTTTCCGAGCCCTTCTATACATAACCTTCCTTTCTGTTTAAGCCACTGATACTAATACTTTCTTTTTCCAACATTTTACATTTCCACCTTTTTTTCCATTTTTGTCTAGAGGCACTTTTGCTACTGAAATATGTAGTATTAGGTAGCTTTGTCATTACGCAAAAGATGGCAGTAATATGAATGGTCAGAGAAGGCACCTCTAACAGGAGCTGGAAAAGACCAACACACTTGCAAAATTGTGTTTTGTTTTACACTGTTATTTTTCAAATGAACTGAATACAAATCTACATTCAGTGTTTAACCATTGCTTTCATTACCTCAGAATGGAAGGTAAGTGCTTTAAGAAATTGATTGAGAGTTTAATTTCATGGAAGATACTGTAAATACCTCTGTGTCCCTTGCTGAAATTGTATTTGGTACCTGCCAAAGGTAATACTCCTCAGTGCCGCAAGCACAAACCTGGTATGATGGAACAGTGAAGAAACCTCYCTTATGGGGCTTGCTAAACCCGAGCAATTGTCCTGCTTTAAATTACACAGTGTGGTGGTGTAAAGAGGCTTGAACACAGCGGATTACGCAGCACTCAGCTGCAGTGGAAGATCCCACCGATCCCCTGCCAGGGAAGACAACAGGATCGGTGTGCTCTGTGCTTGGGCTCTGGTCTATATGGAACTGTAGGCAACAGCCATCAAGTTAAAAGAACTTCTAGGGCTTTTCTAAGCAACAGCAGGTATAGCATCAGTCTCTCAGGCAGCTAAGGATTCACACTCCTGGCTGCTGTGTGTTCGTATCTGGTCCCAAGATTAACAACCTACCTTTCCGCAAAAAATGATAAAAAGAGTTTTTAATCCAGGAAAGCAAACTCAGCAGCCTGTTGCCTGGAAACACAATACTTATCCAGAAAGTCACCTGTCATTAGACGCGTCTTTTTCTAGGTGATGACCCAGAGCTGGCCATATATTTTGTTTTCCTTTGTATTTCCTGAAGGAATAATGACTTTAAATAAAACCTACCACATTCCCCCTGGCCTCGAGCATGTGCTGTCTCCAAGCTCTCATTGGCATCTTTGCTTTCAGTAGCTCTCCTTGATGTTCTTGTTTTGGTTGGTAACTCTGGGGCTTGGAGAAAGTTACTCACTACACTCCTCATGCCCTTCTTTCCCAATTCCTTCTCCACCTCTGCAGTGCACAGAAGAAGAAAAAAAAAAATCACTGTAATTAAAATAAGATAAAAACTATTGAGCTGCTCTGAGTTAATAGCACAAAAGAAAAGCAAACAGCACAAAGGCTCCTGAAGGCTGTTCAGCCATCTGGCCCTTTAAAATCAGACACATGCCTATACACAGAAAAAGCCCATGTGTAAATGCATCTCTCTGCATTCTGCACAGTTTATACCAGGTAGTACAACGTATGACTGAGTTTCACTGCAAAGCAGCCCGTGAAGTTATCTAAAAGGAGCTACATACAGTGTTAAGGATGCAGTTACTCTTTGTCCCACCTCCATAAACAGCAAAGAGGGAACCAGACCTACCATCCGATATGCTGGATTCCTGAAACATCGTTTCAAAGGCCTGATGGATCTCTGCAAACGAGGGCCTATCTGAAGGGCTCCACTGCCAACCTGAAAAAACAACAACACTCAAAACCTCCAGCCAGCCTTATAGACATTCATTACACTACACCAGGAGGAACTAGCTATCACAGTCCCCTTTTTATAAAATGGGCGAGATAAAATATCAACACAGAAACCTGATTTGAAGGGTGCTGGGTATCTACAACCACCACCGAGCCGAAGTAACTGTAGGTGCTGAGCACCTCTGGGAAGAAAAAAAAAAAAAAAAAAAAAAAATCACACCATAAGTCACATATTAAAAGGCCGCAGTGGAAGAGCAATACTCAATCCCTTAAGAAGACTAATGAAGCTTCTCCTTCATCCTCAGAGCACAAGCTTTTCTTTAAATTGTCACAAAACAGGAGATAAAACACTGAGCTGAAAACCAAATCTCTCCCACAGGCCTATACGCTCCCAGTAGAAAGAATAGCTGCCTTCATAGTGTTTTCATCCTCCAGGCAAAGCAGTTTTAACCGAGCACTTCCACACGGCATTGCATCTTCCCTGGAAATGCAGAGGGTTCCTCGTGCCTTGCTGCACGTGACCAGATCCGGGCACTTTTACTGCATCTCTGCAGAGCTAAAAGCAGCATTTGCATTTGCAGGGCTTTACAACACTTACATGCTCTCATGAGCTCATAAACTTTCTCAGGACAGCCTTCGGGGCGCTCCATACGGTAATCTTTCTCCAGCAGCTCATAGACCTGAGACAGGTCAATCCCAGGGTAAGGGGACATGCCRTACGTCGCAATTTCCCACAGTAGAACGCCGAAGGCTGCAGTGAAGAAATCAATAAGCTTTGTTTTCACCTTAAATTTGAGAGGATGGTTAGTGGGAATAGTCAGTAAACAGTGCTGCATACTTAAACCAGCTCTAGGTGGCTTGGATCCCCTGCTCAACAGCAGCTTAAATGTTAAAGCAGCATAACAAGCCTCTTCGTCAGCACAGACAAGTCTCCCGCGATATGACAGGGTAGAATTAGACTAATTTGCAATGTATCAGTTGTCTCAAACCTGAACACCCCAAGATCCTTCAAGTCCTATTAAAGGCACAATTAAGAGACTTCACAGTGGATTAGCTGAAACTGTTTCCCTGCTGCACTGCAGTGCCTCTGCCAATTTGACAGCTCCTCTCTCATCTCCAGCCTCTCCCTAGACGACTCGCACGCTGCAGCGGTGCAGTGCTTTTGAGGGGCCCTCTTTTGCTGAAAGAGGGCCCCCCCCGCGACCTAGAGGGGAAACCCGGGACCCAGCAGTGGATGCAACAAGACAAGGACGGGGCGAGGCGTTTTGACCACGGGGAAAGCTGCACAGAAAGCACAACAGGCAATTCAGAAACTGTCCCCTTAACACAGGCGAGGCATTCAAGCCCCAGAGCTTGACTGGGACACGGGTCAACATCGAGACCATGCGACTAACCCAGGAATTTGGCACGCAGAAGAGACCCAACACCAGGTCAACAACCTGCAATAATTAGTTCAGTCACCGTATTCTGTTCTTAACCTGAAGAGAAAGCGATTACAATTCTGCATAAGTAAGGAAATCACATCACGTTACATGGTAACGTCACCGAGGGCAATTTATGTTAGACATTTCTATGCACCGCTGTGTGATTTCTGTCTTCAGGCAGCAAGGTGAAAGAGTCTAAACTCTTGCCCAGCTGGCAGCAGCAGTGGCTCCTGGGGACAGCCTGCTCGCTCTCATCTGACTCCGAAGGCTCCCACCCCGGCTATGGCCAGGCAAGGTTGGGCTAACCCTAAAGGTACTCAATATTCCTTTCTGATCTTTTCTCCTAAAGTGCTCTACTACTTAAATGTAACGGGGATCCCTGCAGCCAGCACAGGAATACGGCAGCATCCTTTGAGACTGTCGTGGGTGCTCCTCAGCCACCAGCACCATCACATGCCAACAGAAAGCAGAAAAACCGCTTTGGTCAGCGATCACATACTCCTTGGCAAGCTGCTTTGGGTCTTCCTCCCCCATCACCAAAACATTCATGTTAGCCATCTCCTAGCAATTCCTTCAAAATAAAACCTTTTTCTGTCCAGTTTCCCAGAAACTCCAAAAAACTTCATTGCTGCTTCACTACTCTCTGATGTTTCATACATAGGAGATGCTAAGGATAACAATTTCCAAGAACCTTTGGGACCAAGTCCCACAGACTTCTATCTTATGTCACTGGGCACTTTTGAAAATTTGACCAACAGCTATGACAGAGATATAAAACTCAAAGAAAGGCTGATAAAAAGAACAATGAGAATTTTTGTGGTCAGATTCCATAGAATTTAGCTCCATTTAGCTAAGCCTAGTCTTATCACCAGCACCTCAGGGCTCTTCAATAACCATTTGTCATCAAATTTTCTCGCTGCTTCTGCTCATCTCATTCGAAAGATTATTCTTTTAAAATGCAGAAAGATGAGCTTGGAGCTATCACTAGACACATATACATAATTTTTTTTTTTTTTTAACATAAAATGAACCAGATCCTCACTTTCTTCCTGAAAGTAGTTTGAAAGTTCTTGGCTATATAACAGTATATTGCTTCACAATTCTGTACCAGAACCCTATCAAGTCAGTAGTATYAGTGCCCTCCAGCCCCATTTCATACATTTGTATAAACACTACAGCATGCTTTATTTTCATACTTGCCAACAATTCACACATATAAAGTCTGGTCTGCATGTAGATAGCTGTACACATATGGGGCCTCCCAGTCTATTAAAAAAAGCTCAGCAGCCTCTGTTTTTAGCTGGGATTAATTTCCGAACTCTGACAAAAGCTTATAGAACAGTATGGCTTAAACCAGGAAACATGCTCTCCTGAAACGTTTCACAAATGTCCTTCTTTCACAGTCCTGGAAAAGACGACTACAAGCTGAATTAATTTGTACATGCAAATTCTTACCCCAGACATCAGATTTAATGGAGAACTTGTTGTAGGCCAGACTTTCTGGGGCAGTCCACTTGATTGGGAATTTTGCTCCAGCGTGGGCAGTGTATGTATCACCCGTCATTAGCCTGCTCAGGCCAAAATCTGCCACCTTCACCAAGTGGTTCTCCCCTACAAGGCAGTTTCTGGCAGCAAGATCCCTAAAAACAAGAACAAAAATAGGCCATGAGAAGTCTTCATCATCTCGCTGTTAACAATAGCGAGGAGACCTGCTGCTCCTGAAGAAACCTGGGCCTGCATGTGATTTTTTTTGATCAGGGTTTACACAAAAATTATATAGTTATGCGCATACATGTAAGAGGGAAAGTTATTTTCCATTCCTGCTTTCTAAGACTGTCATCCAAACTTTTTTTTTTTATTTGAAATGAAAGCTTCAAGAAGCCCCCTCACTTTCAATAAAAGCTGCCACCCTCAGGATAAAAATAATATAAAGAAATGTCAGTGCTCAAGTTATCAATAGCCAAGGATGAGCACTGAATAATAAAAAAAAGAAAGTCTCATGCTTCTCTTTTTCCCCACCTCTCTAACACTTCAGTCACCTTCAACAACAAAAACACCCCTCGCTACCCAGAACTCCTCTTTGCCCAGTCCCTGCTGAACCACCAGGTTTCACCTCCAGCCACCCTCTTCTTCCTCCCAAGCGTACTACGTCTTACAACAACTTTTTCATACCATACCTAAAAAAAAAAAAAAAAAAAAAAGGCACCTGACCATATGGACCACACAGAGGCTGCACCTGTAAAAGCTGTAATCCCACCTGCCTCATGAGAAGGTGGAAGAAAGCCTGAAGATGCAGCTGCAGGACAACTGGGTGTAAATACAGTTTCTTATTAACCTTTCAATTAGAAGAAGCTCAAATCTTCAAACAGGAGAGCTTTTGGCCTTTTCAAAACTATTGTGGCTTCTGCTGTCAGTACTTACCTGTTTAAAATAACGGGCAATAATCCAATTAAGCTTTTCCTCCACATTTCACCTGCCTCTACCCTGGCAGGTGAGGGATGCACAAATTGCATTTGTCACCTCCCTGGCTCAGACATGCTGCCAGTACCATCAGAAATGTTTGATGAGTATAAAAAGGTGAAGCACAGGAATATGTTTATCTTAATATTAGGTTTTGCTAAAAACACTTTTTTCAGACTGTGTAACAATGAATTAAAAATTGATTTTACCAGAAAGCTAAAGTGAGATATTCTTTAGATACGAGGCAGACTCTGCTTTCTTTTACTTGTTCTGCTCAACGCAGAATAAACTTTAAAAAAAAGTACGTCTTACTAAAGGTCCAATACATTTTCAGTGTTTCTGAATATGCCTTCTTACCAGTGCTGATTACTACAATGTGTGTCTAAACAATAGCTCTTCTTCATAATCAAATTCCTCCCCCTTCCTGACTCATTAAATGAGGTCACAGCCCAGCATTTGAATCCATGGATGTGAATTGTGACAACACTCTTAAAATAATTGGGTAGGTGGGTGTGGGGGTGGCAGATAAGGCAAAACGCTATGTATTTTAGATAAATGGGTCATCAGAAATAAGAGGAAATGAAAATGAACAAGAGAGCAGACAAATGGGATTCAAGCAAAACAGTTTTTAAAGTTCACTTCCTCCAGGCTGAAGGGATGAAATACTTTCAACAGAGCAAATCAAAGGCTAGCAATTTTAATTTGCAGCACCACCATTCACTTTATTGACTGACAGAAGCATTTGAACAGGGCTTTCATGCAGCAAAAGCAACGTCCGTCTTAGAGGAACACCTAGAACTTTACACACAATCTTCATATTTGTCTCTATGAAAAAACATTTGCTGATTTCATATTCCAGCTAATTGGGTAGGAAAGGTCACACTATGGCACAGAGAACATCTTGTATTAAACTCAGCAACTCTCAAACCTTTGTCCAGGATGTGTCATTATATTGCTAGGAGGCCATTTCTACAGACAAAGAATGCAAAGCCCTAGCCATAACTGCAGCACACTTAAAGGTCAAAGTCTCTAAGACTTTAAGACTGCAAAGATGCTTATTAAAGGGAAAGACGCAATCTGGACAATAGTGGAAAACAATCCCTACAGAGATGGAAAGAAGAAAAAAAAAAAGAAAGCTGAAACAAAAATGAACATGTGACAAAAGGCACTAAGTGGGTGGCTTTCCTGTGAGCACCTGCACACACAGAAGCAACATCAGTCTACATCAGTTTTAAATGGTTGTTAGAACCAAGCAAGAGCAGTAGCTTATCCGGTCCATTAAGAGCCTATTATTTTAGGAAGCATTTATATTTAAGGCCCTTGTCAAAAATATGTAAGTACTGACACATCTTTAACCTGCATCTACTGCGAAAGTAAGAAAAACTACCCTGGCAGAAAAGCAATGTGAAGACCAGCCTACAGACAGGATAACACACTGYAGCAGAATACAACACACTAGGGTGTTAAATGTAGGACACCTACCACATCTGAATTCAGTGCTGTGATAATCTGAAAGGCAGGAAAATAAATCAAGGGTTTTTTGGTGCTTGAGATTCAGGGGTGCTCTGTGTCCCTCCTACCTGTGAATGAAGTTTTTCTTCTCCAGGTACTCCATGGCTGAGGAGATCTGAGTTGCCATATACAGTAGCACCACAGCATTCACCTCCTGACGGTTACACTCACGCAGATAATCCAACAGATTCCCGTATGTCATGAACTCCGTAATGATGTAGAAAGGAGGTTCCCGTGTGCATACCCCTAGGGACCAACATAAAGCTTGAATGTTGGAGAAGATCAGTGCACCTTCAGTTTTTTCCCCCCAGGGCAATTTATAGCCCTAGAAGGCAGAAATACAGTGCTTACATATAGAACGAATTTTGCTTGGAATTGGTTAATAGACAGTTTTAATTTCCTGCTTAAGACTCTTGCAACTTAAAAGTTAGAGAGAAGAGATCATTAAAAATCATGTATTACTGGTACAAATTGCAAATTTTGCCAGACAATAAGTGCCTGTATTTAAAGCCTTGGTACGGTAAGCAGCTTATCTGCTCCTTAACATCCATATCACTGCACAAGGGTTTAGTTCAAATCCCTCTGCTTGGTATTTATCACTTACCTAATAATTGCACCAAGTTCGGATGCTTGATCTCCTTCATTACTGCAGCTTCTTTCAAGAACTCTTCCACCTCCATGGTATCCTCCTGCAGAACAATAGGAACGCATTAGCAAGGCCAGCGCGCACAAAAGAGGAGCAGATTTTTGTTTGAGGACAGAAAAAAMCCCACAAACCGACAATATAAACCACAGTTCTTTCAAGGTAGTTTTTCCCTGTAGCTGCAACACAATGCCAGGGAGTTAGGAATACTGTGGGGGGTTTTTGTAGAATTTTTAAAAATAGATTTCATCATCATTATTCTAACAGGAGTTTTGGGGCAAAAAAGATCCATATCCCTTTTGTGCAGGACCACTCAGGAGTTAAAAAGGGAAAGGCTAGATGCGCACCTAACAGGAAAAAAAGGTAACATAAAATAAACAGTAAGGGAAGAAACAAGAAAAAAAAAAAGAAGTATAGACCACAATCAAGTGCCTGAGAAACTGCTAAAATGCAGACCCCCATTTTCACAGGGTATGGGCAAGGAATGCCCACTTTCAGACAACGAAGCAGGAGCCATGGCAGTTACTCCATAACTGAAAGCCCGAGGTTTCACGGATTCCATTTCTGGCTTTCAGTGCCTGACCCACAACCTAAATGTTCCAGGCAGACGTGTCACTACCTATTTGCTGAGCGCCATAAAGTTGCTTGGCACAACACAAAACTGAGGAAGATACAGTCTTGCTCAAAAGACATATATTCTGCAGCAAATATACCCCAGATGGCCGGAAGGTCATTTCAAAGTGGTGCAAAAATATAGATCTATTTCTAAAGCAACGTTTCTTTCTATATCCATATTTTTTTCAGTGGTGGATTAATGCTGACAGCCTACATGGACAAAGTGTTTTAAGGAAGGATTGGAAAGGATTTACTGCTGCTGGTGAGAATGATAACAGAGGGCTGCTGCCGCCGCCGTAAGATCCAGCCAGCATTCTGCTTTGCAGTTAGCAACAAGAACCTTTTTTCAAACAGTTTCATTCCATCATTTACTATTCGTTGCCAATTAGTTTGATTGGCAGCTGTAATTTTCTGAACACTCTCTGTCAATTCTAATAGCGCAAAGGTCCTTGCGAGCAGAACTTTAAACCATTTTCTTTGGCAAAAGAAACTGGGTTAATAATCCAAGTTGCAAAATGACCCTAAATATGCACTTACCTTACGTATGCTATGCAAACTCTGACAGGTT
This sequence comes from Apteryx rowi, assembly GCF_003343035.1. NCBI lineage: Eukaryota > Metazoa > Chordata > Aves > Apterygiformes > Apterygidae > Apteryx > Apteryx rowi. Next base: position 1,893,431 of record NW_020448196.1, on the reverse strand, counting down.
TGTTCTGTGGGGCTGCTCCATTGTTTTAAGTCTCCTACCTCTCAGTGACTAATTCAATAGAAGGGAAACGCACAGAGAATCACTGTAACAATGATCTCTCTGAAAATAGAGTCTCATGGAAAGGATCAAACTTATCCAGTTTCAATCTTCCACTGTATAAAACCACAGAATAAGTAAAACGGTTTCAGCAATATTTTCCTAGCAGAGAACAGGATCATACCTCAACTTTGACTTAAAGAAACCACATCAAGGGACACTAGGGTTGCATGTGCCTAGTTTAAAACATAGGCTTCTCYGCTCAAAAAAAAAAGAAAAGGGCAGTCCTAAGGGATGCAGCCTAGACATCTGTGCAACGAGAAACGTGCTGAGATGACCAGCTCACAACAGTTCAACCATTAAGTGGTCCTCTGGCCCTCACAGAGCAACAGGTTTTGGTAACCGTCAACAGCAGCTGGATTGAGCCCAACCACAGGCAGGTCACAAGGCTTCACCGCCAGTTACCAGGTCCCTGCCTACCTGGTGCACACAAAGTGTGTCGTGGTACAATAAAAGACCCTCATAAATACTGAAGCATCCTGTCCACTTCACCGAGTTTCCAGGGGAATATCTTAATGGGAAACTGCTCAGCGCCAGCACAGCGGCTAGCACTCCACAGTTAAATGCAACTGAAAAACACTATGTGCTACTTTTGCCTCTTATTGTCTTCTTCTAGTCTTCTGAGCTAGCTGTGAGCTACATTTAGACACTCGAGGGAAAACTGAACAACAACTGGGCGTTCCTAAACATCACTGTTCGAAAAGAAGCTGAAAGGTTTCTTTCTTCTAGTTTTCCCTCTCCTTTATCCTTTCTTACACAATACCTGAGGTAGCTGGGCAAGGAACAAGAAGAGACATATGAAGTTTTGAAAAATATTCTCTCATAGGAAAATAGAGAGAGTCATTTGAGCATTTGTGAAGAAGCTGCTGAGGGCTTGTTTTCCCACATAGAATTGGAATATAAAGGTGATTTCAAAATATTTCCCAAAACTTTGAAGAAAGCCATAATCCCACCTGTCAGGCAGCAGACTGATGGAGTTAAGGAAGGTGGATTATAAATCTGCTTTTAAAGATGGTTTTAGTGTGCATATTTTCAGACAGGTTTTTCCTCAAGACTCTCTTTGGGTATTCTGACATTTCCCAGTGGAACATGCTGCTCCACATTACATTATGAACTACTCTTAGTCATGTTTCATTAAATATTTATTTAAAACATTCAAAACAACCATGGGGTGTATTGAGGCTTCTCCTTATGCACAGATATCCTATAGGCTAACACACAGTCTGCCTGTGTTGATAGGTTTTGGGGGAAGAAGAAAGGAATGAAACAATTACTATTTGGAGCAAACAAAAAACGTGAAGACATCAGGTATCCTCACACTAAAACTAGAGATGTTACAGCAAACTGAATGCTCCAGGAAACAGTTGCTCTCTTCTTTCACCGATAAACAAGCATTTTGTTCAACCTGCTCGCATCCCGGCAGCGCTCACACGCCAGCCAGCGCAACGGGATCTGGGCACCGGTGACGCTAGGTGTCACCCGCTCCCTGYGCAAGCGGGCGCTCCGGCTCTTCTCGGCTGGGGAGCAGCAACGGGAATCTCCAGTGAACAACAAAAGGCCAAAATGAAAATACTTCCCGCAACCATAGYGACCCAGAAATACTGACGTAGCCAYTGTGCAGCAAGTAAGGAAGAAATATCTGCCCCAAATCAAGGAAACTTTCTTCCGCTGACACTAAAACATCTACACAGTTCTCTGCACTTAAAAATTCCCTGTGCAAAAAAACAGAAAGAAACAAACACAAACCCTCTTCTGTTTGTTTCTGTAAGCCCAAACCACATCCCCATTCGAGGAAGGAGAACATGGTGTCAAGTTAGCATAAACTCTTATTAAGCAATCAAATGCAATGTGTGCAGAAGGTGCCAGAAGATCTCAAGACACTTTTATAAACATAAATGAATTAAGCAATGACCCTATGAACTGACAGAGCATTATTTGCATTTCAAGAGACAAGGAAACCAAGCTACAGAGAAATTAGAGTGCAGAGCCAGAAACAGAACTCCGATTATCTGATTCCTTGTTAAAGCCACTTACAAAATTTAATGTATTTTAGCTTGGATACACTTTTTACTCCTCTTGTATCTTTTGATTGTAAACAGCTGTGAACAACTACTCAGGGTTTCCAGGTACATAGGGAGCTTGTCCTTTGGGAAAGATGCCACATAAGACAAAAAATCAAAGCATTAAAAGTCTCTCTGAAACACAGCTTTTGAATTTTAAGTTGCATGAGTCACAGTCCACAATTTTCCTTATTATAGCAGCTTGTATCAATGTGTTCATCTGTGAACAGCTCACCTTTGCCATCGCCTGAATGTGAGACGTCACAGCACTATTTACTTTTCTAAGGTTTCTTCTGCTCTAAAGTAAAAATTGCACTGTTAACATCCTCCTCCTTAGTTACAACTGTTTCGGGTATCACATACAGCCATAACAGAATCAAGTTCCTCCAAAAATACCCAGTGGAAGGGACTTAATGACACAGTCTCTTTTCCAGACCTATGGTATGGAAAGAAAGGGCTGTAACCAACCYGAATTGCCTACCTACGGCTGAGGACAGGCCCACAGCCGGAACTCTGTTCCTGCTGAAAGGAGATGAACAGGAAAGCTCAGAGATTTGAGCCTTACCTTTAGAGTCTTCACAGCCACTGTAAGGTTGTACTTCTTCCAGACTCCTTCGTACACCTCTCCATACTGTCCGCCACCGAGCTTGTGCTTCATAGTGATGTCAGTTCGTTCTATCTCCCATTTGTCGTAGTTTGGAGATACTCCATAAATAGTGGGTTTATTGCGTTTGGGTGCTGGGTAGTGTAGAGTGGTGATGAGGCCATCTGCTACAGTCGAATGATGATGGACTAACTCTGCTAAAGTGTTGAAGCGGCTCTCTGAAGAGACATACAACTAGGAAGCAAGGAGAAAGAGAAAGTTTGTTCACATAATGCACATTGGGGCATTTATGTAGAAACTACATTGTAAAATTGGGACAGCAGCGTGTTGTATCACCTCTACTCAGCCTGCAATCCTATGAGCTCAACCTGCTCTCTAACTAGCTCAGAGACAAGAAAAATCAAGGCTTACAGAGGAAATCCATAGATTCAGAGAAAACCCATGGACTTCTCTGAAACAGTATGGACTTAATGATTGCAAAATATCATTAGATTGGCATGCTGTTGCTTAAAATGTCTTTTTTCATAAGGCTAATCAGTAAAGATTGTGTTTTGAAGAGTAGGGGTTGCTCACCTCAGTGTCTTGAACACATTACTATTTCGGTTATGACATTTTACCTGCCTAAATTCTCCTTGAAGTTTCATTAGCACATTGGTGGCTTCCCTGCGTTTGGCCTAAGCTTCTGCATAGTATTGAGCGTGAAGTTAGACAGCTGGTCTGTTCCTTTCCTGTGACGGGCACAGACCAATAACACACTTTAAGGTCTCTGTACAGAGGCATTGCACAGGAGTAAAAGCATTACCTTTGAATGAGAGCCTGCTGTGGGGCATGGTAGCCCACGCTTTGTTACCTTTTTAATATTTATACTGAAGATGCATTTTGAGGCTAAAAACCTATTAAGGATACTAGACAAGTGACTCCTTCGCATCACAACTCTGTATTTCCAGCTTTCACACTCAACCCCAGTCTTCTACTAGGGAAGGTGACAAAAGCTGGAAATATAATAAAAAAATGATGATAATATCTGAAGCAGAAGGAAAAAGTTCTGTTTCACTGGTGCAACAGCCTATGCTAGAAGCAGTACACAGAAGATGGAAGGCCTCCATGTTTCTTATAAAAGACCAAGGTCTGGCAAGGGACAACCTTGCTGAAAGCAGCGCTGTGTTAGCCTCCCTTATTTCTGTCCATGAAATACTGACTTATGCACTAGGAAAAGAGTGCAACGCACTGGTCCTACTGTGCACATTATATGTAGATAGCTATGCTCAGATTTCCTGAATGCCTCTTACTCGTATATGCACTGAAGAGTTCATCAGTGCTTGTGCAGTGGCCATCTGTCTGGGATTTCGGGAGGCCAGGAAGCTGACAGGGCTGCCAGGCATCCTGAAATCCCAGACTTCGGGCCAAATTCCGCTTCTTCCACCTAGACAGAATTTTTGGACGGAAAAAGAAAATGTGTCTGTGAAGCTCCAGCAAAAAGCGAGTGTGCCCAAGAGAAAAGGGTGATGCATTGCAAGAGAGAAAAATGTTTGGAGGGAGAAAAAAGCCCTCAAAGTTGAGCAGAGCCTCTGGACTGGAGCTTGGCAATTGCTGTACGGATGTTCCTTCTTTGTGGACATCTGCTTAGTACAGCAAACTCAAACAGAGGGAATGAGAGGCACTGGAGAAGGTCAAATATCCTCAAGCATGAGAGATCAGAAGGACTATGAATAAGAAAAGGTGAGTGAAAAGAGCAGCTGTATCATCCAAGAAAGTCACAAAGGGTTAGAGTGACACTTGCCCAATTTCCTAGTTGGGTTTTTGAGAATGAGCTAAATGCTGAAGTATGTATAGCGATTATTATAGTTTATCACTATTGGCAGAAACTGCCAATCTATGTATGCCATGGATTTATCTAAAAGCCATGCTGCAGAAAGGTAAAACGCTCAGCTCAGCCTCACAGCGTAACCCAAACCGGCAAAGCACGCACATGAACAGCCGCCCCACAGCCAGGGCACAGCCAGGTGGGGCTACTGCAGGGGGCAGGTACTGGGGCTGTTGGCTTTCAAGTTATCCCTCTATCCCTTGGTAAGGTTTCCGGGAAACGAGCACTACAGAGCATTCGGCACCCAAAAAAGGCAACCACAGAAGCCTACCCTTCCACCGATGTGAAATCATAACTCCTGGTTAAAATGGCATTTCCTCAGAGGGCAGCAGCACCTGAACTCCAGGGAAGGGGAGAACACGCACAGTGGCTAATCTTTCTATCACTACTTGAACAAAAGCCATGCAAGCAGCTCCTCTGGTGACAACCCCGTTACTTTTGGATGCACACGTACACTCACAGTGGGAAGGCTTTACACACTAGACTGGAAAAATCCACTTTCCCTTCACTCTTATTTTTCTTTTGATACATTTGCTGATAGCAAAGCTCCTATGGAAACTTGTATCTCTAGAAAACAGAGGCATCCTCCTGGGGAGCATGTTCTCAATCCTGTACCAAAATGGGTCAAACATTCTTTTGGTGACGTAACTAGATCAAATCTCATTTCAACACTATGATAAGAAAAACACCTTTCACAGGGAAAGAGGTGAAGTCACCTCAAAAACAGATGTTCCTGAGAACAGAAGAGTGACAGCATAAAAGAGGTTTTTACAGCTGCAAGGCAAGAACCAAAGAGTTCTTATGATCACGAGCATTAGCCAGGGGTCCAGAGAGCTAAAACAAACCACACCTGTTTGGGAACAATTTCTGGTACTAGCAGTTCACAAATTACATTGAAGAGTAAAATCTAAAAGTATGGATGTAGAAAATCATGCTGAACTCTGGTATCACTTGGAAATATTAGGGAAGAATGCAAAAGGAAGCTGTCAATGCTTTTATTTGGCTTATATTTCATGATCTCAAAATCTCATTGAAATTAGAGGTATCAGATCTTTTGTGTGACAGATTATATGACCTTATTACAGATGGAGAAAGAAGGTTAAACAACTGGCCAGAGGTTTCACAGCAAACCCTTAGCAGGATGGGGAACAGAACTCTGAATCACCCTGTTCAGGCCATAAAACAACACTCCATACTTTAACACACGTAAAGATTTCCCTTTACATTAAAAAAACAAAAACAAAAAAACCAACAACAACACATACCCATTCTGTAGGCAGAGTTTCCTAAACTCTCAGGGATTAAATCTGAGCACGGACTCCCGAAGGCCTTACTTCCTATCAGCACTAATGCAAACCAGAGTTATGATGACGTGTTTAAATCTTCATCTGGAATTTGAGGCATGCATCCCGAGAAGATGAAACAGCGAGCGGCTATGAGCGGCACGCTACCGCCGCAGCGCAAGGAGCCGCGTACATGCTCAGGCGTCTCGCTGCAACCTCCCTTCTCCACTGACCCCTTTTACCGAGGCTTAGTGCAAACCGCTTGTTCAATAAAATTCCCCCAAAAAACTGCCTGTTGCTGCTAACTGTGCTCACGAAGAGGTAACAGCCTTGACGTCTCTGCCGCATGTGAGGTTACGTAGGAGGCTCACGCAGTTTGCTTCCTGGCTACGTTGCCGACGTACTAAAGGAGGCAATTTCCGTGTATCGCCAGCCAAACCGTGACGCCGGCCCTGTTTCCAGGGGCTCCAGGCTGCTCTGCTTGTGCAAATCAGCTGCTCATCCACAGCTTCTGCCATCAGACCACATCTTCTTCTGTTAATGCTGGCTAGTGTGTTTTACTAGGGCGGATAAACTGACCCATGCTGCCCTCCCATGCGTCCTTAAGCCGAAGGGATTTCTCCCCCGCAGTCAGCAGACAAAATTAAAAGTCCACACAAAAAACCCACAAAGACCCATGATAAAAGAGCAAATCTGCATCCAGCTAAACCACTGGAAGCTCCAAGAGGAAACAGGGACAGAGCCAGACAAGACACAGCCCTGGGGTCCCTGACACAGAGAATAACAGGATTTTGTGAAGTGGCTGGACAACGCTGCTTGTTCAGGTTGGTCACTCAGTAGGAGGCTTTGCCGCAAGTACTATCAAGTCAGGAAAACCGAGTCCTCTGTACCATGGAAGTGGTTTACCAAATGACCAGCTGCCCTGTGCCAACCAATCAAGTAAAGTCATTGTTAACGCATTCCCTCCAAAATTTAAAGAGATGGTCCAGAAGAAGATGACCCATTAAATTGGGAGGTAAAGAGAAAATTCCCTTAGGATATACATATTTTTTTAAAGTTGTTGAAACCCAATGAGTTCAGTTTAAGTGCTGCTAAAATTAAGACGTACTTGTCTCTTCCTAGTCCCTTCAATATTTCTTTAGAAAAAAACGGCTGAATAAAGGCAGTGCTATGCACAGCACGTTTCCACGCCAAGCAGCAGTTGTTCCACGTGCTTCTGTCACACCTCTTGCTCCTGATACCGTATATTCTCAGTCACAGGATACGACCCACCAAAGCCGTTCATCCCARTGGTAATGCTGGCAGACACTGAATTCCTCGGACAGGCTGACTAATGACCTAGCAGGCTGCGAAGGCCCCGGGTGCTCGGGGAGCTGCAGGTAAGCGCTTTCCTTTCGGAGGGACACGCGATGCTGCACGGCGGTAACAGAGGACGACACCAGCAGGTCAGACCGGCGGGACCCCAGCCCGGCAGTCTCCATTACGCAGAGGGAAAGCACGGATCGTAGCTGTTTTTCTTTCCGACTCCCAGGCTTTGGCAAGCGGGGATAGGGTGACCGAGGGCTGCATCCCCCAGCCCGGCCGGGGACGGAGCGGGCGGCAGAGCTGTTAACCTGCCGCGGAGCTGGCAGCACGTCTACCGCTCGGCTGCCGCACGTCACGGCCCCATTTGGTAGCTCAAACGGAAACCAGTGTGGTTTGACACGCCAGCACCCATGGCGCAGACCTGGCAAAGCTGGGCAAACCCTTCAGCAGGGCTGCGAGCCGCTGGCACAGGACCGGGGAGGACGGCGGCCGCCTCTTCATTTGCCCCAGCAGGACCACCGAAGCCCGGGAGCCGGAGCTCTCCTGCTCTGCTGCCTTTTCTGCTACGTCTGGATTTTGTACTTCCAACACCATCAACTGCAGACCTGTTTTAATCAGTTGTGCTGACCTGCACCTTTTCTCAAAGACACTAATTAAAGCAACTGTGTGGAAAATGAGCAGTTAACCTGGCTAATACAGACCTGAACTGATTATYGTAGCTCCGCAGAAGGGTTTTGGGGGGATAAAAACAGCTCTGCCAGGTTGAAAGCCTTCATGTGCCAAACCCTTATACAGCTAAAATGGGCAACACGTGCTATAGCATCACAGACAAGGTGCTTATTTACAGGAGGCCCTGGCTCAGTCCGCTCACATGTGAACATTGCTCATCTCCCAGCAYCAATTTGAAAGGAAGGAATATCAACTACAGAGACGGGAGAAGGAAAATTATTCCGGACTGCCATGTAGTCCTCAGAGTACGCAGTATATCGGCATCCCACACCGGTGATTTTGAGCACAGAGTGTGTCTACACAGGAGGAAAAAGGAAGAAGCAAAGCACCATCGCTTGGAAGCATGTTGTCTTAAAGAACATGCCCAGATTCTTCTCAATTACAATCTGCCTGCAAAAGCAGATAAAACATGTTGCATTACTGAATAAAATCTGATTATCTTAAAGATTTTAGAGCGATGAATCTGATTAATAGGAAGCAATATGGACTCATTACCTACATTCTTTTACTAAAGATTTTTACTCAATAACCACCTTCTTGTACTAAAGATTTTGCTGTCACCCATTGCTGTGAGAAGAACAAAGCTTTCATGGCACACAGGAAAATTAGCCATGGCAGGCCACCACTATGCCTTTTTTTTTTTTCTTTCTTTCTTTTTAATATTTTAATGGCACAGAATCTGTCAACTACTAGATGCTAGCAAAAAGGGCCTCAGTAACCATGCTCCAGATCCACACTGCAATACTGCAATCCTGTGCAGGATTTAAGGAGTCACTGATTAAAATAAATTCATTAAAAACAAGATTTTCCAAAATCAAATGCCAACAGAACGGTTTCCATGAAAAAAAAAAAACTGCAAGAAAATACACTTTTAAGCTAATATTTCCCTGCAGCATCCATAAGCAAGGCATTGCAACACTATTGTAGCACACAAAAAAACAAATCGAAAACAAGGAAGCCAGAAACTGGGTCCACATAAAAGCGAAAGTGCCTACCCTGTCTTCACTGTTCACATGAAATACTGTGGAGAAACCAAAGTAGTAGTTAAAAAATTGCGAGGAATAGTTGTGAAGTTATTCTGTCCCTAATATTTACAGGACTATTAGGGACAAGCACAGATTTGTCTTATTTGATAGTCTCTCAAGTCCAAGAGATTATTTTCTGAATGTACAGGACGAAAATCCATCCTTAGAGTATGCTATTAATGATAGCTATAGCATTCAGCTCTGACATAACTCTAATATTTTTGACCTTAATGTGTTTCGCTACTGAGCTGTGTTATACCTCACTGGAAGTTTGCTAAAGGAATAAACTTGTTTCCTCCTAGCTTTGACAGAATATTACAGCTTATTACAACTATAAATGATGAATACTGCAATTAGCGTTCAGCGCTGCACAATTCAATTGTTACTACTTGACCTTGTACAGTCGGTGGATAAAGTATCCCAGCAAGGTTTTCTTTCGCASCCTGGACAGTGTGCTGCCTACCTTTCCGTCGGATGCAGTGTTTATCCTGTAGTGGTACACCCTTCCTTCGTATCTCAGCGAAATAGATCTCTGTCCCGGGCTGCTCTCACTCTCTCGCACGAGAAAGCTGCCATTGATTCCACTACTCAGAAGGTACTCGGCAGCGTTGCGCGACACCGGTCCGTGATACCAGGAATGTTTCTCCAAGCTGTTCACCGGGGTGATGTAGTTGCTGGGGACCCAGCCTTGTCCGTTCTTCGTTTGGGCCTCGCACCATTCCCCATTGTGGTTGTAGCCCAGGACACGGAGCTTTTCACCTTAGCACAACAAGAAAACATAGTTATTAGACTCRGCAAAGCTGGGAGCCGAGTACAAAGATGGGCTCCTGCTGGCTTGCAGATCATTAAAGAATCTCCTAAAGSAACAGATATCTGACTGAGCAGGGAGCACGTGCATTTCTTTAAGCTTGAGTGGACCCACCAAAGCCAAATAAAGTCATACGCATGCTTCGGAGTTTGTTAGACCCTCACACGGTTCTACAGCAGTTCTGATACTGCTTGAGCTTAAAAAAGAATCCAGGAAATTATACTTGAAATGTGTTGGCTTCACAGGACTAGCAGAGAACACGAGAGCACAAATAGTGTAAAAAAAAAAAAAAAAAAATCATTTTGATTAGCAAAGGAAGCAGACGTGACTTGGAGTACACACAAGGAACAGAAGGACTGAGTAAGAAAACACTACATCTCTACAGTCATTTTGCATACAGGAATTGCATTTGGGAGAGCAATTCAAAGGACAGAGGCCAACCTAAAAAATCAGCTTAGTTTAACTTCTCAGTTAAAATTCTTGCTCCTAGTGGAGACCTTCATTCTGGCAAACAATTTCTTGTCCAGCACAAAACCTCAGACAGTTTTAACCTTTTAAAAGGTTATGACTTTGTGAAATATTAATATTTGTTTAAGAATTCCCACAGTAAAAAAAATTCCATAGGGTTTAGTGTACAACTCAGTTGTTCCATGGTGGTTTCTCCTTCTACGCCTGCTCACACATTCCTACCACCGTTGTGCCCCGTGGCCTTACCTTTAGTTATGCTGAGGGTATTGTCCCCACTCGCCACAAAATCATACAGTGCAACAAAGAGATGGGGGTCATTTTCGCTCGGACAGGACAGCAGGTTTTCCTTGGAGTTCCAGCGAGCTGCTTCACTCAGACCTTGGGGCTCAAAATCGGATACTACCGGCCTCTGAAGGGCTTCTGGAGGAGGGAGACAAAGAGGAAAAAGCAGGTTCATGTTTGCTGATAAAAGCCATCTGGTTAACCCACACACTACACTTTTCTAATTTACATCGTTTCTCGACGTATGTGGCCCTCATGTATCAAAAGGCCAAATACGGACAATTCCTTAAGGCAAATCTGCTGCCACATATCCAGCCCGTGCTGGTCCCAGAGCTGCGTGCAGCCGGGCTCCCACCATCCTTCCCCCGGCGCCCAGATATGGGGGAGAGGCAAAGCCCCTCTTTCTCCCTCCAGTCAATTTTGCTAACGCAGGCTGTTTGCCGCCTTGTAAACCCTTTGGCTCGTGCCTAACTACTGCAATAGTTAGATTTAAAAACAGAACCAAAAAATTTTTAAAAGGTAAATCTCTTAATTATCCTATAAATGAAAACTCCAGATTGTGAAGTACTGAGAGTCGGGCAGGGCAAGAGTTGTAAGACATGGTATATCCAGAGTTAGGTATTGTAAGTACTTCTGGAGTTCACAGTATTTTTTAATCATTTCTCTTCTTATTTGAGTACAAGGTTGTGCCTTTTTTGCTATCTCTCTCCCTTGCTGCTCTCTCAAAAGCAGAGAGCAGCTGAGATTTTGCTTAGCACAACGTGCTTTGTACATTTGCGGGAGTCTTGAGATGCCTYGGGAGAAAGAGTTTGCTAAAAACTGAGTTTCGCGGATAAGCGAACACCAATTGCCAAAGCTTTTTGTGCACTGCAGCCTGTTGGGCATGCAATATTCAGTAAGGACAATGAAAGGCCAGGCAAGCCCAGGGACAGCGGGGGATTTATGCCACTCGCTCCTCCAAAGCCCTCTGCACTGAGTGCAGGGGAGGGCCACTGCTGCGCGACACAGAGCTCGGGGCAGTGATGGCTCGGGGTTGCCTCCAAATTTGCTGGCAACTCTTTGCGGGTGACTGTGCTGGAATGAACCCAGGATAATAAGCTGCGAAAATCTTTTTTCGGAGGGGCTGTTTTCCATCTGGATTGCGTTCATTGATGTAGGTCACAACAAAGTGCATAAACAATTGCGTCAGCGCAGCGAAGGGACCGAGCGCTGCGGCGGGGCGAGGAACAGGAAACGCACTGGAGCATCCGACCGCTGCGCCGTGAAATCATTCTTCATTACTCAGCATCAGTTCCCGCCTGCTCCCTACCGCTCAGGGCTAAATATCCTTTCTGCGCAGGGACGCGCAGCAGGGATGTGGAAGGAGAAATCCCAGGCCAAGTGTCTTCAACATTGTCATGTCAGCTGGGAGTGCAGCTCTCTACAACTTTTAATACTAACTATCAAGGAGCTGCAAGGTAGATGCAATCACACCAAAATATTTTTGTAACATTATTGCTTATTTGGTCCCAAAATCTGGTATAAGCTGTACCAGTACAGCAGTGAAACTGAGATGACTGATGCCAGAAAACCTTTGGCTGCCAAGTGCGGATTCTGCACAAGCCCAGAATAACAATGGGGAAATACTAAAAAAACCACCCCAAAACAATAATAAATCTGATTATTTTCTAAGCTTTGGCAGTAAAAGCGCCACTATTGATCAACAGACAAGCTGGCGTCTTGGATGTGTTGGTGAGATCACCAGCTGGTAAAGGCCTTCCGTGTGATTATTAATGGACATGAGGACTACTGTATTCTTTGGAAAAGGTAAGATCACATGTGTGGGCAGAGAGCAAAAAAGCAAGTGTACACACTGTTAGGCCTGTTTTCCTAGCCAAACCATATCTGTAGGGAGATATATTTATACAGTGAATCAGAGAAGCCAAATAATACTGCTTCATAAGTTATTCCAGTGGTCATACTACAGTGCAATTTTTTTTTTTCCTTTTTCAAAAACACATCTGAAACCTTGCTTTCCCCTCCCGTTTTCTGCATGAGAATACAGTTTAATACTCTGGCTTTGCTTCAAGAAGGACAATGCAAGAAAGAAACAGAAAAGCCACTTTCAGAAAATTAAGCCATAATCATTTTACCATGCAAACGCTTTGATCCTGTCAAGCCCATTAAGCTCCCTTATCAAACACAGGGCGCTGCAGTGGCTGGAGATACGCCAGGGAGTTACATCACCCGTAAACACCTGGAACAGACAGACAGCAAAAGAGCTCCGAGTAGCAGATCCCACCGACGTTGTGCAAGCGACACGGTGATGCTCTCCCCCATATATGGTGCAAAACAGGCCAGGCTACGCGGTGGGACGTCCCGCGGCCTCGGTGAGGAAGGAAAACGCCTCCCCCGCTGGGGCCTGATTCAACAGGAAGGCAGGAAATCCAAGGCAGGCTCCGCTCCAGCGGCRAGGCCACCGCGGCCCCGCGAAGCCCTGCTCGCTCGCGCCCGCCCGCGGGAGCAAAGCCAGCAGCGCCGCCGGGATCCCTCCCGCCGCGCTCGGTGTCAGCCCGCGAGACGACGCTGCGTCGAATGCTGCAGCCGCCCCCAAGCCGGGGCGCGGAGGCCGGGGAGGCTGGATCTGCTCGCGGACGCTCCTGCGAGCCCTGACTGCCGGCAAAGCCAGTGACCCGYGAGAGCGGGGCTGTTGCACGAACTCGATGGGAATTGCCAAGCTGGAAAACCGCACGCGCTGCCCCCTAAGCCTGCAGCACGCGGGCAGGCTCGGTACCGCGCGCTTCCCCCCGAGCAGCCCTCGGGAGACACGCGCCACGCGGCAGCAGCCCCGAGCAGAAGGCTACAGTGAGGAGATGCAAGACCTAACTCTGTGGGAAGGGCTAGCACTTCCGAAGGGTAGGAGACCAAACGGAAAAAAGAGGGTGGGGAAAACAGGTGACYGTAGGGAGCTTAGAGGGCAGCCAGAAGGGAAGGACGAGGCCCTGAGCCGACAGGGAGAGGCGCATAAAGGAGCAGGATCGTAGTGACTTGAGCCTAGCAGAAGCTTGGTGGACTGCGATAAAACACACTTGTACTCGTCTGGGCCCCCAGAGGAGGGTATTAACAGAATCAGGACACAAAACCATGAAGCAAGGGAACCAGGCAGGACCCGTCCATCSGGGTGCCGCGTCCAGCCAGCTGTCAGCAGTACTTAGCCTTCCTTGAGTTATTCCCTAGCACATTTGCCCAGAAATGACATTTCTTTAGCGCAGGAATTACACATTGCCCTTCATACATATCAAGGGGCTTCTTTTACACACTGTAGCTTCTCCACCTCCTGCTATTGACTGTAATTACAATTTTAGAGCACTGCTGATCTATTCGGCGGGCTGGGTTCCTCCTAGCAAGTCACCCTGCTGCCAGGCCTGCCGGACGTGTCCTCGGTCAGTGATGAGGCAGAAGCGAGCGTAACGCAACCTGGTATCTCAGCGCCGTCCTTCCTYCCCTGCATCCGCTTTGGCCTCTGCCTTGTCCCATCAAGGCTGTAGCTTTTTATTTCGATCATGCCATGCTCAGGATGACACCTTGATTCCTGGAAGGAGTCCGAAGGTGATGCCATAATTCAGCTCTCCACTAAAGCCACCTCAGTGACTGACTGCTCTTAATTAAGGTGGAGGCTTCAAAGTAGACTCCAAATAACTTTTATTTTGAGGAAGGCATTTGGCACAAGAATTTCTTAATTTTCCCCTGCTAAATTAAGTTCTTACCAGGAGATATTGACGTTTGTACACTAAAAGCTTTCGTAAGCGTAACTATCTCTTGCTAATTACTGTTTACATCAGGCCATGAATCATCGTTAGGGATCGCACAAAAAAGGTCTCGGATATGAACAATTCTGGTCTAGACCAAAGCAAGCAGATTTCCTTCATAATTTAAGTGCAGGGCTGGAAAAGAGGCAGGAGCACAGCACTACAGCCAGTCCCACCGCTGCCGGCTGGGCAGTCCCACGGGAAGGGAGAGACCTCCTGTCTCCCTGCAGGACAAACATCCTGTGGGCTTGCAAACTGCGCTGGCATTTTTTCCACGAGGTTTTCCRAGCAAGGGAGCACAGAATACATTTAGTAATCTCCTCGGAGGTATGGCAAATTGTGTCCAGAGTTTTCCCTCTTTCCTTGCATTCCCTCTACTCTCCCCTCCCCCTGAAAAAAAGAACGCTGTGATAAACGGCAGAAGAGCTACGCAGATTTAATACATTCAAGTGTTCCTAATCCTGTGCATGTATGATAGAATAGCGCAGTGATTTCCTTAGTGGCCACTCACAGATTCCCTATGTCTGATGGAATCTGGATTAAAAATATATATATATATTATATGTATATATCTGTAAAACAGATCCTTCCAAAAAGAAGGATGGTTTCATGTTTTATTTCAGACTCATCCCCCTTAGCGAGATCATGCTCAGCCTGTCCTGGCACCCGCTCCAYGGCACTGGCTCGTATAACCCTCTGCAGCAAAGGCTAACGCTGCAGYTTGTGCTCTTGGCCACTATTTGCAAAGCCCACTTCATTACAGTCAGCCCAAAGGCCAAATAATCGTGTTTGAAGGATCATGTACTTCTCCAGAAGGACAAAGAACCGCAAAACCAGATGCAGCCTCCCTCAGCCTAACCGGTTCTGTTCGCGTTTCCACCTCCTGAGCAAGGCACCTTCGTCCCCCAGGCAGGCGACACCCCCTCGGGCACACTCACAACCCCCCCCCCAAGCACTCTAAAAATTAAAACCCATGTCTGCTCATGCCAATATATGCGCAAATTCCAYGTCACAGCAAGCCCAACTAGCACAGCTTGCAACGACTGCGAGGAGCTGCAGAGCCAAGTGCAGCAGCCCCGAATCTCCAATAACGCTAACAACGGCTGGTCCCACCTGCAGGCACCTTTCAGGGAGAGCCRGCAGCATCCGCCCTGGGAAAAGGCCACCTGTGGCTACCTGCTTCCTTGCCCACGCACAAACAGGCCCTCACCGGCAACCACAGTGTTTCCTCTTGTCTGACACCAAGTGCCCCTACTGAGGTGGCTTCTCCTGCTCTCAGAGAGATTATTCTGTTGTTTGGCTTTTTTTTTTTTTTTTTTTTGGGGGGGGGAAATAGAGGGGAAGAGGAATAAGTTCACTTTTACATTATCTGCAAGTTCCACTTGAAATCATTCACTGAGTTTATTCTGCATCTAATCCCTTAGCGACATGGTAAATATCATCTTTCTCCAACTAGCTAAACCTAGCTGTAGATACAAAGAGTGGAGTAGTGGATACAGCAGAAATTTGGATTTTATTCCCAAATCTGCTACTGAACTGTTGCCCGACCTTAGATTAGATCCTCTGGGAGAGGAAGGAGGAAAACAGTAGCTAGGATCTAACTGAATTTCAATGACACTGGTGTGTTTCTGAAAACTTTACCTTAAAATTTTTGTTCAGGTTTCCTTATTTATGCAACAGAAGTAGCGAGGTTTGCCCATTTCTGAGCCCCTGGGAGGGAAAGCACCACACAAGACCCACGGAGATTTAGTTACATTTCCCCAGTGCAACTCCAGACTATTCAAGGCAGTATGAACATGTCCGTGGATGATCAGTTTTAGGTCTGAAGAGGGCTATAGATCTTTGCATGAAATGATAATACTTTCCTCGCCACAACCCATGGAAAACGATAACAAGCACCATCAGCCAGACTTTTAATAAGGATGGGACAGGCAAAAACCACTGCAGCAAGTGCAAAACTATAGCAGGCCATTATGAAGCCAGAAATACATATAAAAGCAAGAACTCTGAGTGATGGTGGATGACAGGCCAGGAGGTGAGGAGCAGAAAATGGACAAGAAAGAAAACAAACAGAAAGCATTTCTCTGGAGGCTGCAACACCTACTTAACATGCTCCTTCTTCCAAACACATTTGCAGTAGAGCTACCTGCTGATCCCAGTTACACTAGGAGCAGAACAGAGGTTTTTGGCATCGCCAAGAGCTGGACCAGGTTTGAAACATGCCCAACTGCACGAAAAGAAACTCTCCAAGGATGAGGCAATGGCTACAGGCTGCTGCTCCCCCCTGGGCCGGTCTACGGTGACGGTAACAGGACACGGTCCCAACAGAGACTATCCGCATAATCCAACAGCGGGCAGTTGAGCAATCATTTCAGTTACCTTACAAAATGCAAGGTTTTACTAACACGCACTGTAAAGAGGACATGTACAGGTTTTAAACACAGTTCCTGCTTTTCACTGGTAAAGCAAGCCCAAAAAGGCAGCAAGACTATTTCAGCCCCTATTTGGGACATGGACACGTTCTGTTTTCCAGATCAGATTGGCAGCAATACTTGCTGTGCCTCTTCCCTTCTACTCTTTACCCTTTCTTGGTGTGAAGTGGGAGAGGAATTACACAGTTTGGCAAAGGCAGAAAGGAAGAAGCAGATGACAGAAGTTCAGATCTTTCACATTTAAAAATAATATTTACTAGTGGGAATAAAAGTGACAGCAAAAAAATGTCCAGCTTAAACATCAATGAGAATCTAAATAATCATTCGAACCAGTTAAAAAATATTTTTGACCAAGTTGAGACAATCTTCAAGGTCTCAAGCCAGCAAAATACTAACACACTACACTTAGACCTTCAGCAAGCAGGCAGGCCCATGTGAACCCAGCAAAGCACGCTGCAACAACACGTATGCAAACAATCCTCATTCCTGCAAACTAACAGCATTAAAGTCTTTCAGAACAGGACCACCGTGAAAAAAATATATATACACATGGTTATTGGTCCAAAGACACATACACCTACACGTGCCTGCTTCTCAGTCAACCTTCTATCAAGGTTTTGGACCTCTTCTATAAAACCTAACCTCAACAGAATATTTTCAAGAATGTGTTTAAAAATAAACATGGATTTGATTTTGTTACAGTCCCATGCYATTTACCAAGCAAACACTGCTGTGTTTTTGTTAACACATGAAAACCAAAAGAAGAAAYTGAATTAGGCAAAATTGCATCTGACTGGCTGCATCTGGTCTTCCATGCAACTAATGGTCCTTTCATCCTCTAAGCAGCTATCTTAAAGGTATCAGAGTCTATTATAGTAGAAACTCTCAGCTTTCTCCTTGTGTCCTCAAGAGCTTCCCATATTACTAAGATAACAAGAGCACAGTTAAATCCTCCAATGATATCACCATAATCTCCTTAATCTTTTCAGAAGCTTCAGTGAGGCTGTGCTGCGTCGAAGGGGACCGGACCGCTTGGGACACATTGCCTACACGGAYCCATGAGCAACAGTCCATAGCTTGCAGCCCTTGATGCAAGTTTGCCCCCTCCTCATGATTTGCCAGCCCAGCCTTACTAGGACTGTAAAGATTCAGGGAGGATAGGCAGCTCCTGACACCCTGCCAAAATTACCAAATCCACGTGAAAAAAAAAATCCATCATTTTCCTAAGTGTAATACAAGCAAACAGTTTTCACTTTCACCTTGGAGGACGTGAGTTTGGGTCAAGCCACCCAGTATTCATTTAAAGAATCCTCGACAGCACTTTCAATCTCCAAATATTTTTAATAAGAAAGCTGTCTAGGCATACCACGAGTGGACCCTTCAGCATCAGAAAGCAATGACAGAAAACTCTACTTTTTTTTCCTTCAGATGAGTACAGATTTTCACTCCTCTCTGCTTTATAAGAGATACAGAATTGGCCTGTTATGGTGGGTCCTGAACTGCCTACAYCCTAATTGACTGCCACAGCAGGGCAATGAGAACCATGAAGGTGGCAGTTGCAGCGTTTGCTCGTCCTTAACGTGATACTTGGATGCTGGCGTAGGTTTTGCCCTGTGCTGAGCTGAGAAACCAGACYGGGCTACTTCGACATGAGATTGTTTAAAAGTTGTTTCAATGCTCATTTCCCATCCCATCATGGGAAATAAGGAAATAACCATAATCTCAGAGAAACTGAAGGTGAAAATATCACAGTATCTATTTTGTCTAGGATCACGTTGTTAACTTGATACGGCCTGTATGGAGCAAATGAAACTGTGCTCTAATCCTATTATGCAACTGCACTGCAAAATGGGGAGGAGGAGGAGGGGGAAAAGGGTCCAGCCCATTTCTATACCAGAGTTGTAACACACACACACAGAGAAGAGAAAATTTGCAAAAGCAGTCAGGGTAACACCCTTGTAACATCATCCTTTAGCAGTCCCTTTTGCAGGCAGAGAGGCCCTGAAATGCTCTGCCTAGTCTCTAAGGGCTGGGTTGAAAGATCCAGCTGAACAAAAAGGGGCCCAGCATTGCTCAAACCTTCTCCTAAACACGCAGCACAACCATCCTTGAACTATATCAAAGGAAAATGCCACAAATATAGGTTTTAGAGATCTAAAAGTTCACAGAAGGAATCAATCCTATACACATAGGAAAGATCAAAACTGTTTATATGCATCCACCCCCCCATTAGCGGTCTCAAACTATTTTTTAAATAAGCATGATTTGGATTGTAAAGGACAGAGAAGGAAAAAAAAGAGTGCTTTTGGTAACYGTCTTTTTGATTTTAGACAATAGAAAATTACTCAGAACCACTAAATGCATCTTATAAATACAGACTCTTGATAACAAATTTCGCCAGACTGGTTAGTTGTGCGAGGCCATTTGTAGTTTTTGAGATTCCTAAACCATGAATTTATGAGGAACATTTCTCCACTGAATATTCGAGAGTTGAGCAACAGCTACTTGTGATAGGCCAAGTTAAATCAGGTGGTTGCATTTCTTTCCTCTGATTTGATGAGTTAGCAAAGTACTTCTGGCATGCAGATTATTTTCACTGAAGTAATATCCAGAAACACAAAAGAAGTTGAAGAATGCATTGCACCGTTCGCTGTGCAAACGCGCCGTGAAGGACTACTGCCCTTTGGGGAGGGTGGGAGGAGGCCAGCCCAAAACAACCTGTATTAGCGAAGCAAGTAACACCACAGCTGAATGAAAGGAACTATAATCTCTATTTTACAGAGGGGAAACTGAGGCACACCAAGTTTAAGTAACTCGCTCAAGGTCATACAGAGCATCGGGGCCAAGCAAAAGCCCTCAGTCTGAAGCTCTCCAGTCCTAACTCGGTGCCTCTACCAAGGCTTTCAACTCTCCTTAGTCACGTGCATAAATTCAAATTCAAATTTCTACAAATAATCCTGGGTGTGACACAGGAATTCACCTTTAAAAAGCAATCGTGTTAGTCAATCCAGTTGCATGAATGCCTGTGGAAAAGAAATGCAACATGGGATAACCAAGAGACTATAGACTAATCTATGCAGAAAATATTTTGCTGTATTTAACAAGCAGATGGACCCATCTAAATTCCCTTCCTTAGCTCGGAGTTGCTTTACCATCCTGTCCTTTCACTTCCAAAAGCCTTCTCTGGGCAAAAATAAATCCGAGGCCCGAAGATATGGCTTTGTTTACTGGATCAGCAGTAAGATCACTTGACATTTTACAACCATAAATGGTAGAGCCGTGTTCCCTTTGTATACTGTCCTTAATGAAAATCACCTGGTTTTGAAGGCCCACGCACCGCAGGGCTCCCGCGTGTCCCCCCACGCAAGAGCACAGCCTAAGCTCAGTAGTTTCCCCGGGGAAACAAAAAGCCTCCCCCTCCCAGCRCCAGCTCGAAAGCAAAGGGAAAGAAACTTCGGTTTGGGATGGCGAGCGCGCAAGGCGGCGGCGTTCCCGGCGCAGCGGAGGCCTAGCAGAAGGGTTTGCCGGCTGCCGGCCCCCCCGGAGCCGAGGCGGCCCCGCGCCCCACTCACCTTCCAAGTAGCAGCTGGAGGAAGAGGAAAGGCCTTTCTTCGACTTGCAGCCCACCAATTTCAAGCAAATCTCCAACATTTTCATTTGTTAGAGTTTGGCCTCAGCTTTCGGTTCTGCCTTCCCCCCCCCCCCCACTTCAGGATCTTGCGTGCCGCAAAATTATCCGGTTTAAAGAAAAAA
>NW_020448196.1:1823302-1872904 GCF_003343035.1 Apteryx rowi | reverse complement strand
ATGCAGGATCTTTAATAAGACAACAGTATCACTGGTATCAGCAAGACTACTGAGATATGCAGTATAAGCAATGTCATATATTCAGAAATCACAAGACAAGCACTAAAAAGTCTAATCAAATATTGTCTTAGAATCATAAGGTTTAAAAAAAAAAAAAAAAAAAAAAAGGCCAACAAAATAAAACGGCCAACCAAGTTGGAACGAGTCACTTCTCGCAGCGGCTGCCCCCGGTTGCCGTCGCTGCCCGCATCCTCCCCGTCCGTCCGTCCCTCAGCGCAGGCAGAGCCGCCGGGGCTCCGCTGCCAACAAAGGGCCCCCTTCAGCCCCGGCCGCCTGCTCCTGCCTCCATGACATCAGGCCGCCAGCAACGCCCTCGCTCCTTAACCCTCCTGCTCCCAGCCGGCCCGCCAGCGCGGCCCCCCGCGCCTTCCGGCACGCCGGGCGCAAAAGCCACGAGGAGGAAAAGCAACAAGTTTTCCTGGCCCGGAAAAACCCGCCGTGGTTTGGGAGCGGGGGAAAGGAAGCGAGAGGCGTTTCTGCGCGAGGGGAGGAAAGGCAGAGCTGGCTCTTCACGCCGCAGCTTTGTCGTAGGTGGTGCTTTGCACATAACCATGTTAAAGCTCATAAACGCAGGAGTCAGATTCTTCCAAGAATGTTGTTTTACAGTTTGTTACGGGAACCGTTTAAACACTACGCCTTGCAACCGAGAGAAGCAGCCCGACGGCTATTCTCACTCACTGAACAGCACAAACTGCTGGGGAGCTGGAGGTCCTTGCCCCAAAGATGCAATTCTGGCACCTCTGTGATGACTGCAACCGCATAAATTCACATCTCGACTGATGCTTTACACTTGCTGCATACTCCTGTTACCCAAGGGGCCAAAAGCAGTCTTTCCCCCTATAAATTTTGCTTTTCTTTTGCAGGTTTCTCAAGGTTACATCTTATTTACTGCTCTCCAGTTTTGTATTTTTGATGTAATTACTTTCTAGCATTATTGTGCCTCCTTTCTAAAACAACCATCATTTATGGTGCTCTATAGAGCAGGTAGAAAATTAAGTGCGTGCGCAACTGCACTTGTCTCATTAAAAATTCCTTTTCATGCTGCATTTCCCAAATCATGGGGTGCTTTTACTCCTTGGAGCAAGAGGTGCTCAAGGGTACAGAGTTCATTCGGGGTACGGAGCAGAGGGGCTGGGAAAACGGCGCCGGGAGCCAAGCACATCACAAGCGCCCCTGCAACGTGTGGAACATTGGCGTGTCACACGCAGGATCAACAAACCAGCGAATCTTTGGGTTTGTCCCTGAAAACTTCCCTCCACCTCTGACAGTTTATCTTGGCAAGGCTGCTGGCTAACTAGTGCTCTTTTGCCCTCCAACGTTTTCAAACATTTAATACTTCAGGGGAAACTCTGCATGTTTCCAGCATCTGAGGACCATGTATCTGAGAGAGCAAACACTGCTCAAACTCTTCAAACATTATTTTACAGCATTACTTTGCTTCAGTCTTCCGATCCATGGGGTGCACTCTTTAAAGACAGCTTGGRAAAAAACCCATCAGGCTCTCAACCCATACTAAACTGCAATAAGAGCATTTGCAATTTTTTCCTAAATGGCCCTAGCCACACCATTTCTAGCAGAGAAATATTTAYGGTAAGGACAACATGATATTCAAAGTGGTTTCACCTTTTTTCTCAAAAAAAAAAAAAAAGGTTGAACGTGGATATCCCCATTTGACAAACTGGGAAACAGAGAACTTAAAAACTTGCTCGAATTTAAACAGTCCAGAGAAGCGCCAAGGCTAGGTATGCAACCCCTCCACCCCGGCCCTCTGCACATGCATCAGAAAGTAATGCAACGATGCAGTTCACCCCGGGCCCTCCCCTCCTCCCTCCACTTCTGGGGGAGCATTTCTATTTTCTGGACGCAGAAAAGTTTCTAAAGAAACCAACACCTGCCTGCTTGTTCCCTGCCCACCTAACTTCAGAAGATGCTGAACAAATTAATTGTGTAGAACACTACCGAAAAAAGAGGAGTTAAATGCAGATTTTGAGGAGAAAGGTTATATAAACCACAAGAGGAGCTCAGTCATCACGTGTTTAGGCCCAGTGTCACGTTAGGGAACTGGGATGAAATAACATCTTAAGAGCACATCAGAGATCTTGCATGCTGCTACTTTTCCATGTGACAAGCATCTCTGTCCTGCTTCTCTTTCAACTGCAGCTGTAGGAATGCAAAATTGCGGTAAGATTACACTGGCATTTCGAAGGGTACCCCCCCATTAACAGCACCCAACCATTACGATTAACGCTAATACGATGAGTGCCAGCAGAATTAATAGKGATTACATTCCTGATGAACTCCTGGGGTTCCTCTTCCAGGAGAGGAATGCCTCACTCCAATTAAATTAATCCACTTGCCGAAGAATCTGACCGTAGAAGAAATGCATCCACTCGGAGCTGAACACAAAGAGCTGTCCTGGGACAACTCCCTGTGTAGATAAACCCTTAAATTAATTCCCTTTATTTTTCCACACAAACAAGCTTGTGTGGTCCCTCTGCTACAAACTTCATCCTTCAACATTTCCTCATTTGTGTCATGGCAAACGAGGCTGTAAGGACTTTGGAGCAAATGCCTTCTTAGTTTACTGCGTGCCATGAAACGAATCGGCAATACAGAAATAATTGGTAGCGTCACACAGACTCTGCTACCCTTACGGCTGACATTTATTAATCCCTTTTGTACCCTTACGGCTGACATTTATTAATCCCTTTTGCATTTGTTTGTCATATACACATCTTTGAATAAAATCAGTCATGAAAAGCATGCAGACTTTTGGACTGCACAGCGACTGATGCAACCTTTAGCTAAGTCTGTTACAAAATGGCAAAACAACTTAGGCTGGAAGYGGACTCCAAAGGTCTCTGGTCCAACCTCCTGCTTAAAGCAGGGCCATCTTTAAAGTTAACTCACGTTGTTCCAGGCCTTTTCCAGCACAGCTTCTCTGGGCAGCGTGAAACAGTTTCCCTTGCTGCAAGTTGTAACGGTCGCTTCTCCTTTTGCTGTGCACCTCGGAGAAGAGTCTGGCTCCACCTTCTCCATAACCACCAGGGAGGTAGCTGAACAGAGCAATTAGATCTCCTTAGCTTTCTTTTCCCTGCGTTGGGGGAACCCGGCCCCCTCAGCCTCTCACGGGCATCGCGTGCTCCGGCCCCTGCCATCCTGGCGGATCCAGCGCAATCCAGGATGCCATTAGCCTGCACTGTTTATGCTCACACAAGAGCAYAAATCTATTTAGATCGCCTTAACATTTGAGCCTCTTCTAACAGACAGCTATTTTATTCCTTACTTTCTTAGCTATGCCACATTTGAGGACAATTTTTTCCAAACGAGAACAATCACACACATGCACGACAGCAGCAGTGAAAGAACTGGACACCATGAGCAGAAAGTGAGTTTTGGCATTATCCGCTCTGTTAGCAGCTGGAGTGAATTTTGCTGTGATAACATTAAAAACAGCTTGAGTGCTCCGCATC
The DNA here is from genome assembly GCF_003343035.1 of Apteryx rowi. NCBI lineage: Eukaryota > Metazoa > Chordata > Aves > Apterygiformes > Apterygidae > Apteryx > Apteryx rowi. The sequence continues at coordinate 1,869,371 of NW_020448196.1, read as the reverse complement.
CATTTAAAAGCAAAGCTTAATCTCATTTTAAAATCCTCATGTGATACACAGAAAGATAACAGAATTTGAAACCTCAAGCACTGGGCAGTTTTGGTAGGCGTATTCAGCTGTCTCAGGATGAAAAAAGTCTATTGAAGGAGAAGCAGCACAAACTAGTAGTTAAAGCAAAGGAGTAAAAGAGTGAGTCAGAAGAAGAGCAGATTCTTGCTTACAGTTGCATATTACCTGCGCCTTATCTTGCTCTTCTGTAAATGCAGCCAAGGACTTCCTCAGATGTGCTAGAGAAGACTAACTCACCACGGTGGGTAAAGCACTTGCTATCTCTGGGTTTATGGAGCAACAAAAAGTAGAATCACATCATTTGTAAGATGCATTTTTCTTATTAAGTAATAAGGTTAATAGGCATGATTTTGGGCATTCACAGGTCACTGTCTTCATGATTAAAAATATGTCCATGCCACAGAACACTACCATATTACGTAGCTCTCTTCTGATAACATCCTTCGCATAGTGGAGTAACACCTTCTAACACCATTACCTGATTAAAAAATATGTGTATATGAAAATGATCAAAGAAACCTTTGCTGAAATATATGAATGACCACAGCATGTGCTCTTGACACAGCTGTAACCAGGCTGGGCTTTGAGCCCGCAGCAAATGCAATATTGCCTGTTTCCATGGGGGCTGGGCCAGCTTTGTCAGATTCTGATTTTCTTTTGGGTTCTCAGATACTCCCTCATTAAACATCTCCATCTACTCTTAGATGCAATGKGCCAAATTTTTTGGAAGATACTGATGTATCTGACAGAGAACTAGCAGCTTTAAAATCCCAGCTACTGAGGTACTCTACCTTCTTGGTACGTGCAAAACTCTGTGTGATGAAGTCAAAATTGTAAAACTGTTTGCAATGAATACAACTTCAGTGGGCAGTGCGTATTCAGTAATGAGAGCCTTAGTACAGTAAGGCAAAGAAAGCACTGCAAAATCTGAGTCTAAAATTGGCAATTAAAGGCAGTGCTCACCATACACCCAACTCATTAAAAGCCACCTCAGATTTAAACAATTGTCTCTTGAGTCAAACACCTCTTAGTTTTGATAACTGCTCACTGACAGCTGGTAGCAACTCACAGCTACAAGTGCAAACAAGTCTTTCAAGGTACTGGGACATTTTCTGCTTGCTTAGCAGCAACAGCACTACACAAAAAGGCAATTACGTTCATGATTYATTAGTAATGCTTGCCACATAACAGGTAGAGGGTGAGAAAATCTTTTTTCCTGTTTTCACATAAAAGGACTTCCTTAGCCCGTTAAAACCTTCCAAGTTTGTTCACACAGCTAAGGAGAAAGCCCGAGTCACCCAGATATGGAAGAACCCCTGGCTACCACTCACTTAACCTGAGACAGGCGGGCACTAGCGTGTGCAGGTCTACAGGTCTCCAATGCATCACATCAGGGGAAACGTCCAGGGGCCCGGCAATCACAGAGACATTACACAGGGCTTGATGCACCTCCCAGGCATTTTACTCTTGGGTTCAGCAGTAGAGTTTGCAGGCAGAACCGAGGCTCTTTTAATGGAAAAACTCACAGTGAGTACCCACTTTTTCAATCTCCTGGCAATAATACATAAGACTCAATCAAAACAGCACATTTAGGTTCTGTTAAAATTAGCATCACCTTGGTGATCAGTAGGACCACTGGCATAATAACACACGCCCCAACAAACAAGGCTCAAACGTTTTGCACTACTCTGCCCGGATAAATCTGCTTGCCCGCGGTGAACTGCATAACTCTACTCCTGGACTTGTGCAGCACCGTCCTATTTCACACCCACTCCATCTCTTCTGCTTTGACGCTGCTATTGTCTGTTTTCTTCCAACTTGCTTAAAAACGTCTTTTGCTTTCAGTTCATGTACAAAACACTTTTATAGAAATCTTTCTTCTACCTTTCCATTTAAGCCCTTCTCAAAGCTCAGCTGACTTATTTACAATAACTTACGTGACTGCTAGTTAAAACAACACATTAAAACCAACAGCCTCTTACTACTATTTTGACCACCTAGAATAGCTACTACCCCCCCCACACACACACACACATAATGCACACATCAGTTTGAATAAAGGCTAGTGACCACTGAGGGCAAAGGCGCTTTCTGTCCTCCAGAAACCATCTAGCACATTGCGATGTGCCCTGCAAGAGCACAGACAGCGGCAAACGCAATGAAATATTAACAATTCTGGCACCTGGACTTAGCCAGTACCACTCTCACAGGAAGGGACAAAAAAGAAAAAAAAAAGTCAGGTTACAAAAAGTCCACTGTACACATCAACTGAAAAACAAAAGATTTTGTAATACAGTATGCGCATTTGTTGTTTTTTCTCTTTGATTTAACAGATGTTTGCTATTTGCARTCTTCATGTCTGAAGGAGTCAGTTCAAAAATGGTGGGATTACCGACATGGGATGTTAAACTATTTGAAATTCCTCTCAAGCAACAGGGCAGAAGCCTTACTTTTAAGGTAGTAACAAGACCAAGGGTACGACTAAGTTCCTGTAATGGTGACTTGTCTTCATGGTACTCCTGTAAGGAAGCAAGATGGGTTGTCAGCTCCAAAGAAAACTGCTGCGGTATAAGCACTGACAGCCTGCAAGGTTAAATCCCAGTCAGAAGGGGCTCTTCACAAATTACTGAAAAAAATGTTGGCCTCTTCCATTAGGAGCTTGTTGAAACATCTTGCAAGATGCTGCCTTCTTTGCCTGCATTTTTAGATACAATAAAAATAGAAGCTTACTTTACAGACACAAAATCACACAAACTCCACTTTATTATAATTACTTAGCTTCCATTGTCTGGTGAGTTTGTTAAGATACATGGTGAAAGAGGGATGGGGGATCGAGAGTTTCCGTGTGATGGGTAAAGTCACCTTAGTTTAGGGTTCTATTGAAATACATTATTTTCTGCCAGACCAGAGAAGAGAGATCTTAAAGACAGCCAGGGCGCCAACAGAAACGATACATACTTGGAAAGTATCAGAAAATAAATTTTAGAAAAGTTTCTTTACCAAGTACTGACTCAGATTTTGAGAAGGAACATTCCCCCCCCCTTTTTTTTAATGAAAAGGCAAGGAAATGGAAATGAAAGGTAAAGTTAAAACAGGAGGTTAAAACAGGGAGTTCAAAGCCAATGACTTCATGGAGGGACCATAACATTATCTTGTGCAATTCTGAGCACGTCCACAGGAAAAGCCAGGAGGACCAGGAAAACACTTTATTCCCAACAGTAACTAAGCAGTTAATTTCTTCCATTCAAGAGCTGAAAAATCTGCCAAAGCAGAAGACCAGGCCTAAGAGATCAAATTACATATGGGGAGGGGGTGGAAGGGGAGAAGAAGAAAAGAAAACAAGTATGCTGAAGCGCCGCGCTGTACTCGCCCCAGCAGGGACCAGGAGGGACATGGAGGAGGCAGTATTTATCCAGCACCGTCTCCGGGGCAGCTGAAGTGGGCTGTAAACATATTCGCTTTCTCGTTATTCAAACCTTGTCATTCAAATTACAGTCGGGAACATCAACCTGGACCGAACACGTTAACTCCAGCAAAACCTTTTGTACATGAACTATTGAATAAATATTAGTGGAACAGCTGAAACCTCTTTCTAGCCCTTACTCTCGCCGCCCAACCTATTTAATTGAACTTCATTTTCTCTCCCCAGCACAGTGACTGCCTGGAAGAGTTTAACTTTGGGCCCAGCTCTCCTAAGAGCACATGGAGTGTGCTTTCTGCTGCCACAGGTAAAAGGCAAGCAAAGCACTTGAAAAGCAAAGCAAAAAAAACCCCCAAACCATCCACATGTTCCCTAAACAATTAACCCATCAGCCCCAGCCCCGCGCCTAAGCCCCAGGTTATCACATAAATGACGCCCCCAGGGCGAGCACCAAGCTCGTACCAAGTGGCCCGTTTTCACGCTTTCGCCCTGGTTTCGTGGCAGCACTGCGGCACTTCCAAGCAGCGCTGAGCCGCCGCCACGGGCTCCCCGCGCCGCTGGATCCCACRCRGCCGGCCCTCGCTCACCAAAGCTAYGGTTTGCACCRAATTTGGCAAGAATTAAGATCACTTTCTGAGATGCAGCGAGCACCTACCTTATTTTTCAAATCACGCACGTATGAGTAAACTACCTTCCAGTATTTGCAGACGGGGTTAAATTCAATTGCAGGATCCCCTTTGCGTTACTCTAATCCTGTTGTGACTCTAATCCTAAACAGAGTTATGCCCCTCTCGAGTACCAACATCCCTGAACAGAAACCTTTCTAGGATCACAACACGCACATTTCCGACGCTGTAAGCAGCTTTTCTTCCTCCCTCACCCTCCCTTTTAATAAGGCAGCACCTTCTGATCGGGAATTCACGACTCGGGCACTTCAGCCACGCAGAAGTATGTATTTTTGAGAAAGTGGAAGTCCTCTGTAGCTATATACATTTCAAAAAAAAGCATCTACACTCACTAGATTTGAACTGCAGTGTTCATCCACCTTCCGCATCTACCCTCAGGCTCCCTCAGATTTGCAGGCAAAATGCCCAATGCTCCATAGCTACTAATTACTTATTATTCCCAGGATGAGAAATTAAATATATATTCCCCAAAAGAAAGAGCTTCCAGTTAATTAGAACTGCCTGCAGCAAAGGTTCCCTCCAAACATGTCAGCGTTTTATTTTGTTGTCAGGACACAATATTATAAGTTTTAAGAGTCCTGCTGGGACTATGACGTAAAGGCAGGACCAGTATTTTCTCTTGTGGAGACTGTGGCCAACAGGCAGAAATTTCAGACAGAAATAAGCCATTTCACTGTCAAGAAAGGCAAATATAAAAATGTGCAACTCCCTCCTGGTCCACCTGGGGCAAGGATGCAGAAGAAGAGGTCTCCATTTTACTCCTGCACTGCTTAGTGTACAGGGATGTAGTTCAATGCTAGCTTATTTCTTCACAGAGGTTTAAAATATATTTTTTTTTCAATTTCCAGATATAAAAACTCATTGAAGTTTTTAATTCTTTGAAGAAGCTAGGTAACATTCCCTCTAGGTTGCACCGTTAAGACAAATCAAAAGTCTGATACAGAATTCATCGGGGAAAAAGTTCTTAAATTAAATCCTTTCAGGATGAGTTTCTTTGGTATGTGTAGGGTATAATGCTTGTAATGTTTGCATTTAGATTTAGAAAATGGCATGAGACTGAGGACTACACTCCTGTTTTCTGCCTTTCCAGGCAGAAAATTAGGCAAGGAAAAATAAAAAAAGGAAGGAGCAAAAAAGAAGTCAGCACTACTGATCTCCAGTAACCCAAAACTCAGCCTTGCAGTGCATTTTGAGAAATCCAGAGTTCCTTCCTATTCATTCTCTCTCTCTACCCTACCTGTCTATCATTAACCAGAGCCATTCACAGAGCATATATCACATGTGGTCTGAGGTTTACAGCTGTTGGTATGAATAAAGGCTGTAGATTCTTTCTGCCCACATACCAGACAGAAAATAAAGAAAAGTACTGGAGTATAAATGAATAGCAACAGTCGGCATCCTAGAAGCTATCTGACCCTGCTTCACAGCGGCCTAATAGCTGCCACGTCTTGCATTTTAGACTCAACTGAGTCACTTCAAAATCTACTTCTCTCCCTGGAAACGATGAAGTTCTACACAATTAGGGGGAAGAAAAAAAAAAAAAAGTCAAGTAAAATATTTGCTATTGCTCTGAAAATTTGACATATACCTCTGGAGCACATATGTGGTGAAATTTCATATTTAAGTTATACGGATAAACTAATAATATCAGTGAGCACCATTCTCTCCTAAAGCCAAAGTGGAGACATGCAACCTAAACGCACTCCTTTTGATGGGGAGGTTGTGGCTCTTCGGATGGGAGCAGACAGTATCGGCTACGCTGCTGTCCCTCATGGGAGCAGAAATTCCCCTCCAGTATGATGGCTCTGAGAGCTCCTGTACGCTGCTTGCAGAGGGGCAAGTGGGCAGGAAGCAGAAGAAAAGYTATGAGCAAACATTGAGATTAGTTGGGAAAAGATCCCCCTGATGCTGAGCGAGGGTCTGCGGCCAGTTAATGCAATTTAAATCCAGGGTACCTCAGTCCCATCTTTCCCATCTTCTCCCTTTTGTTGGCACCAGTGCTCACATAAGCACGTGGCTACTGGGCCAAGAAGCTGAAGACCTTCCTTGCAACACAATCATACGAACTCTAGCGCTGGCTGCACACAGGGGCCAGGAGCATGCTGCCAGAGATGGGGCCTGGACCGTAGCAACTCATGCTTACATCATGCTAAAGCTGCCAGGCAATTGCACCTTCATTACTACTGGTCATCAGCATATACCACAAACTCTTCTGATGTAGGTCAGAAGCTGTTTCTCAGTTCAAAACACTGAGAGAAATCAGCTGTCAATAGCTGTATGGACAGTTTAATCTTAGTAACTTTTCCCACTGAAAGATCTACCAATGCAGCTGAAGAAAACACATTAAAATAAAAGCAGACCAGTTATAGATGCATTTCATTAATCATTCAAAGAGCATCAAGTGGACCGCTGAGTCAAACAGCACCAAGACCTGCTTCCTCCTGAAATGGAAGTACTTGAGCTAGCGTCAAGCAACGGGCCACACTCCAGCCTGAGCCCGGGAAGGCAATGCCTCAAATTCCTAGACAGCTGACGGAGATCCAGAAATGCCACAATGCTGCAATACAGACTGAATTCTTTGAAAATACATATTTGCAAGAAAGCCCTTCTTGAGCAAGAAGCTTCTCTATGAGCGCYTCCTCACTCTGGAGGTGTTCCATCAAGTACCATGCAGATGACACCATTTCRTAATTAAATGCACAGTTTTTCTCATTTCTGATTGAGCTCCAATCCATATTTAAGCTTCGTGTCAATAATATGCAGTTCAGATAAGTGACTTGTTATTTCTGCAGATCGCAAGCCTCTAGTATACGCTCTTATTAGCATTATCTTATTCTTACCGTCTCCATGAAGGAAAAGTCATACAACACTCTTGGTAAAAATAAACAATATCCAAAACTTTCTGAAGTTACACCTCTCTCTCCCAACATGTTACAAAAGGAATGGAAAATACCACATATTGCCTAGATATGATACAGTGGACTCTCCTCCTCTTGTTTGTATTTACCAGATGGCTTGTCCGATACAAGAACTTGGGATCACTGCAGAAAACCCAGACTAATTTCACTAGCCCACGCTGCATAAAGCTCCCCTGTATCAGTTTCAGGCCTGTAAAGGCAAGTGAGATGCGTTATATCAAGTTGTTACAAAGGACAAAGACTGAACCCCCCAAATAAACAAACAAGCAAAAGCAACCCAGAACATGCAACACCAACAGAAGGAYGACTAGGACTGGAACCACCAAGAGGGGGGAAACCCCAGAGTGAAAGCCCAGGGATTTTGGCTGCGTCCCACCTCCAGGGTTCCTCCCTTCTCCTGGTTCAGCTCAGACTCTTCACAAGTCTCATACCTGGACCGGGGCCAAAGGATTTTCAGGGGGTGAAAGAGCTGCTGTGTTCCCCTAATCCCTCCCTCCGACACACGCTTTATTTAGGGGGATCTATTTTAAAGTTATTCCCAAAGCAGAGGAAGCTTTGGAGAAAGAAACAGCTTAGAAATCTCCAGCAACTCTGGAGTCAAGAGGGGATGAAGCCAATGCTTTGCCTCACATGGAGTATGATAAGAGATGCCAAAGAGCCAAAGCAGCAGGATTTTAAGCAATGTATCATACCATTTATTAGATCAAGAAAAAGAGCAGAGGAAAAGCCCAACAGATTATGTGATCTCTCAGTTGGTAATTATACCTGAAGTGTTATATCCTTTAGGATGCCACAAAGTCATTGTAAAGGCTTTTGTTTGGATAAGGGTTGATAATAGCTTGGATCATTTTTGCTTTGACTGCCAACCCCTCCAAGATGATCTGGGCTTTAAGACGAAAAATACTTTAGGAAAAACAAATTAAGGGAAAATTAACCATATAGCTTAATCATAAGGTATAAAGCTCTAGGAATACAGACAYCACAGTTTTGTTTCAGTCTGCTTCGGATTTCTCGCGTAACATTAAAGAAACCAGTTACCCTACGTGCCTCCATTTTTCTCAAGGGTAAAAGATTTTCATGTCACCCGGCTTCCGGACAAACTAACTACAAATCAGGAACCAGGCTTGCGATCTCTGGACAGAAAATCCTCTGAGAATGTGAAACAYTAAGTAATAAACCTGACATGCCAACTTCCAGTTTCTAAAACACATTTGTCACTTACTTCTTAGATGGTACTCGTAGTCTTGAAATTAAACGAAACAGCCCCATGGCAGCGGGCTGCCATCGAGGGCAGGACACAAAGGCTCCTCTGCGAGGCTCCTGGTGTCAAGCTCCATGCAGGCTTTTCAGAGCTGGGGCAGGGCGTGCTCAATACCAGCGACGCATCCCGCGCAATCTGCGGAGAGCCTGCACGCGCGGACATTACAACAGACRCGGAAAGGAGCTAAATCTAAGGATAAGGGACAATTTTTCCCCCCCTCACACACACGCAGAAATGCTGCGTTTGCATTCAAGAGGAGGAGAAGGTTTTCACGTGTCAGAACATCACGATGCCTATCCCATGGAGATAAAAAAAGCAGAGAGCCGGTATCTCAGATGACAAGCTATTCCCCACAAACGCATTGGGGCTYCCCCAGGTCTCTAGCACTGACAGAGGAGTAACAGAAATGTAGCGAATTTTACAGAGTAATGACAAAAGTGCTTTAAACCGCTTTAGCCCTAAAAGTCATAAGTAGTCAACAAAACTGCAGTGCGCTAATTGGAAAATACAAAGGCTTCCACAAATTCCAGTTAACACTGATTACTGCCCTTTTCTGAATCTGCTCTCTTCAAGCTTCTTATAATATCATAAGAAAAAGCAAACATGAACAGCAATGAGGAACAGCCTATTCTGAAACCACTTCCAGGAACAGGGATTGTTTAAACCAAATACATTAAGTGAAACCATCTGTATTAAGGGTCAAACGCCATCTGAGGCTGAATGTACAAAAATAGCCATTTTACAAAATTTGGGCAATTATCCCTTTGTTTTTTTTCATATAAATAATCAGTTGCATGGAGGTGTCACCAAGGGAGCGGGTCGAGCGAGGAACTCGCTGTGGCTCCAGAGGCTACAGTGCCAAGACGACATTCACATGAAGCTTGGTGCTGCCGTCTCCACTGCGCTTACAGGAAGGTTTTCTCAACCCCGTTCACTGAGCATCCTACCACCGCTCAGCAAGCGSTCAGAAGAGGGGGTTAGGCAATCGTCCTTGGCGCTCTCGGCATGGGAGGGGTCCTCCGCAGCACTGCGTCAGCCCCGGTGCCAGACAGTCAGTTGATCTGAATCACAAGGAGATGTTGTTTTCACAAGACTTGCTGGCAAAAGATAGGTGACAGAAGAGGTTGGAAAAAGAAAGTTTTTAATTAAAAAAAAAAAAAAAAAAGCAATTTAAAGTTATGAAGTGATCAAAGATGTGTTTTAACCCATTTCAGCAGGGGAGGTCACTGCCAGAATTCAGTAGGATTCGGACATGGTTGGCCAGTGCTAAGGATAATAAATACCAAGCTAAAACATTCAACAGTTATGTAAAGCATGAAAACAGGCACTTTGTAAGAGATGGATATACTGTACTGTTTCAAACACATGCTGATCCTTCCCCACCTCAAAGGATTCACACAAGTCTCCAACTCATACGAAGTCTAACTGTAATCAAAATAACACAAAAAAACCCACAGTGCTTCAAAGCAAAAGGAATGGCAAGAGCTCTAGGACTCCAAACTCCTCAAATATTTATTTGRATAATATAAATTGTGAACTGATATCACTGTACAAAGGTGGCAAAGTGACCATGCAAGGGAACCTSCTCTCCAAGATGCTGCTCAGCGCAAGAGCAAGCGCAGCTACATCTGAGCACAGCCTTAGTCACATGCTGTTGAGCTGATAATGCCCATTAACTGCAGAAATATTTCCGTATGTATCATTAGTGAAGTCAGACTGTAATCATATATTGCAGCTGCAATGGCAAAAATCATTAATCATTTTTTTCTGGAAACCAAGCAGGGGATGATGATGGAAGTGAGGTCTACGACTCATTTGTTTTCCACAAAACTGCCTCCAAGATGGCCAAAAGAATACCAAGTTTTTTACATTTATATGCTAACATGTTTCATGCCTGGACGCTTTTTAAGTAGACACGTATTTAATGGATCCAACATAAATGCAAATGTCAGCTATCAAAAGTCAAATTGCACAGCTGTGATGTAATGAAATAGCTTTACTTTATGCGAGTGAGGTCACAGGTTTGAAATATGGCCTTAGGTGTCAGAAATCTTTCACAGAAGTTGCAAAACTTTAATGCAATTACTTGCCTAATTCTAAAATTTTATAGCTATTTAAATTCAACTCTAAAGATAAAAATGAGTCACATTAATTTGCATAGACATTGTTGAGCACCAGATCACTCTTCAGTCAAAACGAACTAATCAATCTCTCACRGTCTGAATGTAACAGCTACAGCAAGACAGTTAAATCTAAACTATAACACTGAAGCGTGTGCACATTAAAGTACAGTCACAAAACATTTTTATATTCCTGATAACACAGTGTCAGGATAGTCTATCCACATGGAATAATACACAGATCAATGCTCAGTACAACTGGAACAAGCTCCAGGAATGGGTATATTCAGCATGAATTAGCAAATACAGAGGAACTGAAAAGCTAGCAAGGAATCCTCTTGTAGACATTCAAACCATCAGCAATTTGAAATAAGTTAAGCACAGAGAGAACAYGGCAAACCCTAGGAGCTAGCAACGCTTTGATTTAGCTTTGCAGAGCAGAACAAGGCCAAGTTGGCAGGACTGACAGGAACATCTATCCCAAACACCTTCAGCACCATGTTGCATAACGGAGCTATCAAGGCAGCCCTGTAAGGCTCCTGAAGCAAGCCCAGAGGCAGAGCTGCCTAAGAAAAAGGGTCCTACTTTTCTCATTTTTCTTCATTCTTGGCCCTCCAAAACTGGTCCTTCTATTTTCTGGAAAGGTGATCCTGGAGGACAGCTTTGCCACTAAGGGACTGGGCTTGGAGGCATCTGCTGAAGCTGCATTACGAGTGCTCTGTTCCACCAGAGGAAAAGCCTATCTGGAGGGGAGGTTGCTCAGGATTTTTCTTCTGCTTTGTTTTACTATCTCTACTGAAAGGAACAGACTCAGTGTGTCTTGTATAACAAGATGGCCTTGTAAACTAGGAAAATGGGCTCTCAATTTTGAAGTAATASGGATTCAGTGGAGTATCTGAAGTACAAGGCACTATCTCCAATTTCACTGCTTATGCCACTGTGTGGACACTTCTTGCCTCCACAAATATATCATAAATTTACCTGCGGTTTTGAGGTGCYCAAATACTACAGCGGATAGCATCACAGCGAGCTTTTAAATAAAATAAACAATGCRCCAGTAGTATCGTAACAGACCTCCAGTATTTCACATGCTCCAGGAACAGAAAGCGTTGCAAGAGCAGCACATGTAATCCCTGAAAGGGCCTCGTAAGAGTTGACGTTTGGTTTGAAGGAAGGAGGGACTCCATATCTGTTTTGTCTACATGTGGGTGGCTGCAAAGAGAAAGAGCAGCATGCGTAAACAACAAACCCTCCAATGGGGGTGACACCAGGAGCAGGGAGTGCTTCAAACGCCGGTCGTTACCCGGCTAGGAACCGTGCACGCATTTACAGACCTATGCTACAGCTCTTTAATAYGATCTTGTCCTCGGAGGGTGAATGAAATGGCAGAAGAGCAATCCCTACACAGCTGCATAACTTGCAGCCATAGCACAGCTCGTAACGCTGTAAAAACCACCCCAAATCTGAAAACGGTTGAGAACGCTGAGCAGAAAGGGAGAAGAACAGGGGTGAATCCAAGCGGCTGCCCCCTTGCCTTTCTTCCTGCCCCTCCCAATAAGTTATTCATTAACATACCAAAACAGACATATCAATGAAGAATTCGTGGAGATTCCCTGAATACCAAAATACTGAGTATAATGGCAAGTAAAACTAGTTTAACACCCTATTCCAGCTCCACACCCTGCCCCGGGTGGATCACTCTGTTATAAAGCTCCACTTGTATTTACAGCAGCGAAGTCCCTACTGAACCCCTTCCCCACCAGTGCCTTCTGCGAATCCAGAACGTCTCCAAACAAAGCGGCCACCAGAAATGCTGTGTCTTTAAATCCATCCCCATTTCCTTTTCCAAGTTTCTGTTTGAGCTGTTACAGCTCCCTCAGGACTCCACTGACTCACTGCATTTTCTGGATGACGCAAGCACGCTCTTCTGCACAACTTCAAAACAGGCTCCAAACATTTCCAGTCAAAAATTGGCCAAAGAACCGTATAAAATCAGGTGTTCTTACTGAGCAGGCATCGCCCCCATGAAGCGGGGAACAAATTTCTGTTCTCTTCCTAATTGGAAATGCATTCATYACTGCGCTTTTATCCCTAGGGAGTACTTCTAGGAATGCTTAAGTTTCCACTCCGAAATCCTGTGCCAAATAGTTTTCTCTTGCCTGAACACCTCCAAGCGTTGACCCACCTCTTCCTCTGACCTGTCCTCCTCCGTGCCTTTTCTCAGATGACCTGTTATTCCAGTTGGGCCACTGATGATCCATGCAAATCTCTCCCCTCAAGCCTCATCCTTTCAAAGCCCTCCTCAAATATAGCCGCTGTCCCAGATCCCCTGCCCCGAGCTGGGTCCCAGTTTCTCAGTTCTACCTTCTATACAGCTTCCTTCCGAACCCCTTCATCCAGCTTTTCACATTTCTCTGGGCACTGGAAGTCAAGGGCAGACCTTTTATGTATACTTTTTCACACAGGAATGGTAACAAAAGTAAAACAAACATTGGGCTTCAGACTTGTGTTTGCTGCTCGATAGCAAAGGCAGCTGAAAAATTTTGGTTTCTGCTTGTAACGTTCAGCTTTTATCCTCTCTGAAAGACCTCACAGGGACGAGAGAGCCAGAAGCGGCGCAAAAACGTAAAACTGAATAACRAAGTGGGATAAAAATTCAGAGAGAAAGATGGGAATGTCTTGGTTAGTTATCATCTACACTAACATCAGTAATAAAARTCTTAGAAAAATGTCATCCTTGCTAGAGCCTTCTTATTCCCTTCAAGCCAAGTTAAATAAGTCAAATGTCTGAGACAAACTTGTACATACTTCAAGAGCTTTTCCGGCAACCCTTGGTAACACCAGATTTGGCATTCCTGATCATTTCTAAGGAAAAATAAACAAACAAAMAAAAAGAAATGCACACACATTTTTATTAAAATCCTTTAGATTGCCTTTATCATACATCATAAAACAGCAGAAAGCACAAATCTGTTTCTTAAAGTATCCTTCACTGATGTTCACCTTAAAATTACAGATCACCTCCTCTAGGTCCAAGTGTAACCCCTTCCTTTTGGTCTATGCACCAAATCACATCAGAGACTATTATTTTTTGTTTGTAATTTCATGGTGCTCTGTGGACAYAACCTAAGCCACGGTCTGGCTGGTTCAGTTGTCCCTGCCCTCAGCAGACCGCGCAGAGGTTTAGTTAGTGCCGTTAGCAGCGGAGGCAGAGTGCCYGTTCAGCACACTGAAGGCAAAATCACCCAGGGGTGCCCAGTGGTGCTCACATCACTCTGGCACGCTTTGCAGTGCGCAACCTACAGGCAAAGTCTTCTGCTAGTAGCGGATTCGTGACCATTGATTTACAGGCCAACACGGGCAGGCAAAGTGCAGGTGGCCTCACCGAACATGGACCTAGGCAGACAAGGGAAGTGCAGGAAACGCCTAACATCCATCTTCTCACATCGCAAGGTAACACGCAACCAGCGTTGTCCCAAACATTTCAATTCCTTGGACCAAGCAGCGGTAGGCAGACAGGTAGCTCACAGTGATCAGGAGAAGAGCAGCAGCAGGTAGAAATGGAGCTCGTATGTGCYGCGAACTGTGGGGTGGCTTGAGACAATTAGTTAACCATAAGTTCAACAAGTGCCCTGGCTCCATTCCTATTGGAAAGTGGTGGCTTAGACAGTATTTTCAAAATTAGCTGTAATCCATATTTTCAGTTATACAAAAAAAAGCACAAACAGCACATGCTTAGCAGTCTCTGTGTGGACATCAGGAGTTTTACACTGAACCATATGCAAAAAACGTATCTAGAGCATAAGTGTACTCAAACAACTCTATTTTGATATACCAACTTGCCAGTATTTGCAATATCTTGGAACGATAAAGAAGCGAGGAGCCAACTCATGAGAAAAAGAACAGATTTTCTAAAACAATAAATACACTCAGAATTTTAAGATGAGTTTGGAAACTGTATACACAGCATGCTTTTTCTCACAGTCAAATTACTGCATATTTATCACATTTCTGTAGCTAACAATTTCTTTTTCTAAATTTTTTAGTCTCTTAGCTCACTTCTAAAGCRACAGAGAAAAGAAACAGTGAGCCACAAAGATGTAACTGATGCGGGCATAATATATTGGCGTAGCAAATTGGCCAGCTCTTAAACTGCTTAAAAGCTTGTTTCTYCCAATCAAAATGGATTTCAAATCTAGTCTGTTAGGCAAGGACTCACTAAGGACAGCGATTAGAAAAGTGTCAGGAATTATGATTCACAGAGGTGAATCACCACCAGCTCCCCTGGGGGGGAATTTAGGATAAGCAAACACAACTTGAGCCCTACGCGAGATTACACAACCCCCATCAGCTAGCACAGACATCACAATCATTCACTTGGAGACAGAATTCAGGTCCTCGTTTCCAGTCCTCTCTCCACCACACAGTACCTAAGTAGCGGCTCCTGCTGGGTTGCTTCCACTTGCGGCTTGAGGTTTCGGTTGCCCAGAAGCCCACACACCAGCACAGCCCTGCTGCCAACCACGTGCTACAGCCCTGGCACGGAAGTCATACRCGATCTTCTCAAGAGCCGTTTGTTATTCAACAGCCATAGATTAGCCAACTATAACTTCACACGGGAAGCGCAGCAGCGGCGTGCTTAGCTCCACTCTTTCCATTTCAGACATTACATTTATACAGCACAGGCTTTAAGCTTGGCCAATAGCTCTATCTCTAGGAGAAGCTTGTCCCAAGCTCACGCAGCACACAGCCAAATTATCTGTGATGCTTTTAGAAAGCAAATTTTGATCCACAGGGAACTTGAATGAGATGCGTTTTTGAGTCCTTTGAATCACGGAGGTGAAAACAGGGAGAGAAATTCTGCAGTACATATTTGAAGAAAGTCAGTGGCTTTTTTCCTCAAGTACAAACTGTGGAATTTGGCCTGCAGTGCTTTACCCAAGAAGCCAACCAACCTCATGACTAAGCGCATGCAAACTGATGGGGGTGGTGGGGAGGAAGAGACACGCAGGAAGATGGAGCTCTCATAGTAAACATCTGAGCTGTCTGGAATAAAGACTGTGCTATTAAAATGAAGCTGCTGCTGGCTTTCCAGTATCTTTTCCTCTGTTTATCTAAGTTGCCATGGCTCTCACTTGAATCATCTGAACAAATTGCATACACATGTCTCAGGCCACATTATTTCCACTCACTCCACAACTCCGGATCGACTTTCACTCACCTGGCAGCCACTCATGCCAAACAACGTCATTACGCCCAGCGATGGGGAACTGCTTCACTGACACCAGTGATTAGAAACTGATGTCAGTTGCTTCAAAATGGCTTATTAATATTTCAAGAAAGGCAGAAAAGAAGGAGAACACAGGAAAAAATGGCTATCCTGTTACCCTGCACTACCTGGGTTTCCAAGCAGGTTGAGTTTACAGTGTTGACATGACTCACTGCTCTTTCAGGTCACATTGACCTTGAGCTGTAGATGTTCACCTGCCTCTCTTGTATCAGCTTGAATGAGATTGAAAGGAATAGTCCAAATTCAGTTCTCAAGCAGTTATAAAACCACCTAAATAATGGAACTCTAATATATCCTCCCATGACAGCAGTCATGTGCCAAGCGTCCCAAACTAAGGATTTACACATCCCAAAGTTAGATATAAACCTGATGAAAGAGGACCAGACTGTCTACTTGATGGTGCTAACCCACAACAATCAGAAATATACTTYACTGTGTTGGGAACTGGGAGCTCACTTAGATAACCCTAAAGCTTCCTACACTTTCAGTGATAAAGATCCATTTTCTGAGTATTAGTCTCTGTATTAGAAAATTTACAGCAGGGAACTCTGCCCTACCTTAAACAAAGTATGAGAACTAAAATATTTCACTAGTGCAATGTCAGAATAAGGAATACGAAGCATTTCTGCCCCTCATCCACCTGCTGTTCCTTCCAAAGCATTAAGGATCAGAAGTCGAGATCTGACACTGTCTGAAAACAGCAGCTGAAGAAGCACTGCAGACAGGATTCTCCGTCCAGACAGAGGATACACTGGTGCTAGAGACATAAAGACTGCTTAGAGAGACTGCTGTCCTCTAACGTCAGAGGACAAGAGACAAACACGCCACAAGGAGAAGCTGCCGGATCTCAGGTTGCAAAACAAGAATTCCTCGGCATTTATCATGGGAATGACTCTCTCTGGAACCAAATAAGATGGAAACTTAAGAGAATTGCTCTGGCAGTTTGTAGGACTCCCAGATTTCTCCTGCTCACCTGCAATCCAGCCCACAGCTAAGTGTGAAAATCTTGCTCAAGTGGCCATCAGCATGCATGCACCTGTACTCCAGTTAGCTTACAAAAAATGGAACTCTCACAATGCTGAAAATGGATAGCCATTTTCAATAACACCAATGGTCCAGTCCTGGGAACTTAAGAAATGAGCAGAATCAAGTGAGGAAACTGCCACTATATTTTAATTAACGTCTTACAGTAGCTGAGGGGCTGGCCCCTGAACGAGAATCTCTCAGTTGTACTCAGCAACCCAATTATAGTAGTCTACTTTAGAGAAAGCTCTAGTCTTTAACAGCTATTCCTGCTGTCTCTTAAATCCTGGGATAGACGTGCAAACTTAAAAAGGAAAAAAAAAGGGGGGGGGGGTGCGTCAGTGATTTGATTTTATTGTGCTGCTGCACAGAACACACATTATCAATCTGTTTGTAGAACACAAGATTTTAGAAGCCCAGTAAATTGATCCTGAATTCCTGAGATTGCTGATTTGCTCCAGGATGGTCTCTGCTAGAAAGGTTCTCATGGCACCAACAGCATGAAATCGACCAAAATAGCTCAATACTAGATGGATTCTTAAATGTTTCAACAGCCAAAGTTGTTTAGTTTATTTTCTTCTACTGCTCAGACATTCTGGGAGAATTTTACTGAAGTTGAGAGAAAAGAGAAGATAAAAATACAGTGGAGAAAAGGGTTAAACATGTGATAAACAGAAGCAATGTGGAAGATAAGCGCAATTTCGGTGGCCACAATAAATCCTAGCACAGACAGACAGACAAACACCATAGGGATCATCCTCGTCTCAAAATGCAAGTCCCCCAAAGTGAAGGATACATTGCGAGACATACCTTTGGTGAGCTTACAGTGACCCATTCAAACATGTGCATCAGCTCTTCTTGACCAAACTTGAGAAAAAGAAGAAAGAACTACAAAATAGGACAGCAGCATTTCCCCAACTCAGACAAAAATTGGTCTTTGCCAGATCGTGCCTGCTGTTCTTTACTAGAAACAACATTTGAAACCCAGGTATTAGCCAACATATAATTTTTCAAAGAAAAAAAAAAAAGGCATTGCTTTTTATTCTTTAACCTTAGGTAAAGAATACAGGGAATATCATTTCTGAGCACTACCAGGAAAGTGAAATTAAGCTATGAATAGCAACTTTCAAATTTTCAGTAAGGACTTGTGTGACTGGCCTATTAGAAGAAGCAAGAAAGGGAGAGAGCCTTGGTGGTGGTGGTGGGAAAGGGAATGGGGAGATGGAAAAACTGCAGAAAGATTGACCAGAAGGGCAAGCACTGGCCTAGTTCCTGCCCTGGCAGAGATAGGTCTATACTACCCCAGAAATGAATAACCCCGGCTCCGTTTCCCTGACACATGGAAAAAGCGGCTGTCTATGGCCCCACATCATGCTGTACAGAAGACTTTTTGGCCTTCCCCTTTAGGAAGATACACTGTAAGTAATGCAGAATTCCCTATATACCAGGCTGCCAGATGTTATCAAGCAGGACTGTTAGCTGCTGAATTTTCCCTGCCTCTCCCTCTATTCCTTGTTCAACTTGAGCTGAAAAGTTATTAGGTATGCACTAGCTACCAGATGGACAGCAAGACAGCACTTGGGAAACTGGGCTAAAACATATTTTCTTCACTTGAAAAAAAGACTAAAAAACTCATTGCCTAGAACAAATCAGTAAAAATCTGACTGGCAACTGAACTGTGCCTTCGTTTGCACCCGCGGAGGGGAGAGACCAGAGAAAGGCGACACAAACGGCTTCCAAGAGGCGGCTCTCAAGCTGTGGGTACGTCACCCTCCGTGACAATCCCTCTAAGCAACGCTCCGACGACAGAAACCTCTCGTTCAGCTCATCTGATTGCTCCACAAAAAGTTCAACCAGCGCATAACATTCGGGGGAGTGATTTAAGGGGAGCTGAGAAGGCGGCATTTCTCCTGAAGGAGAGAATTGGCCTAAGGGAGCTCGATGTTTACAGCTGTACCTTACATACAAATAAAATTCTTACGCATCAATGCTTATTTATAAAAAGACTGGCGTATGTTTCTCCAAAGCAAGTCAGTAAATTCAAAGCCTCGTCTCAATGGCAATTGTTTTATTTTGAAAGAGTGTCACCAAGCGGTAGAAGTACAAACTGCCACTTGGGATCCGCAGGACAAAGCCGCGGCAAAGCGCGCTGCGCGTTCGGAAAGGCAGAGCCACAAACACGCCATTAACTGAAGTGAGATGATCAAAAAAATCCAATATCCCAAGATGTTCTGTGCATCTAAGGACACTGATGGAAATTTTTCAATAGATCAAGCAAAAAAAAAAAAAAAACAAAATAGACTGCCAAGAAAATTATTCAAGAAGGAAACTTCAAATATTGTGAGGTTTGTTTTTATAGTACAAGAATTGATAAATTCAGTTTCTGATCATTTCCTTTGAAACATGAAAATCATCGACAATGAATTCAAAAGACACTTTCATATGCTTTCATATGAAACAGCCAATTTGAGGGCTAAAGAGAGGCCTGCAGGAGAGGCAAGTGAAGGGAACAGACTGTTAAAAAGAATGAACAACGTCTCAGTCTGACTTTAATCTACAGCTTGAGTCAAAATGCAGTGTTTTGCACCTGACACGAAGTGGTATAAGTTGTTTTTAACTGTTATACTTTACGCTTTCCCAAAGCACTAGAAAAGGGCAATCTTTAAAAATACATGCATCTACAAAAACCAAACATTTACGTTTTCATCTATTAGTCAAGCCACAGTCCTGCTGGCTAAGCTGTGAAACAGAGCCCCCAAGCTCCTGCCCAGGAGGAAGGGAGATTCCTCAGCCGCCCCAGACACAGCAGTTTCCTTCAGGAAGCACAGTACCTGCTTGGGCCAGCTGACATCTGTAAATCTCCAGCTGTCACTCAGCAGTACCCAGGCTGTGCTTTACATCATTCCTCGCAGGCACAAAGCCAGAGTTTCCTCTTAATTTGCTGATGTTCTTAACTTGCTTGCAGTTGCCGATTTCTCTATATGTAACTGAAGGTAAGGACAGGCAAAGATTTTTCCAAGAATTACCAAGATTTATGCTAACAACAACCAGTCTTTGCAGGTCAATATCTGGATATACAATAGCAGAGCACACTGCGACGAAGCAGGTGATATCCAAGCACTCTCTAGACAATCGGCTGTCATGCTTCAAGAGCAGCTTTGATACACCATGGCTAAAGCTAAATTGGCTCTCTGGGTCTAAACTTTCAGCAAACGAACCTCGTGGAGATAATCCGTGCTACCTGTGCTTGCCTTCTGGCAAATACTGTGATATCCTTGCTTTCCAATTTGTTTGGAGAGTAAACCAAGTTATCTTACACGGAATTTTCTTTGCACTCCCTACTCGTTACCCAGTCATCTAAGAAATCTGTAATAGTATTAAAGATCTGGGAAATCTTTTAAGAGTAAATTTGAATAGCAAATTTCTTGCAAGCCTCCCAATATGTAGCCAGCGTTTATTTAGGCATGCTGTAAGGTCTTCTCAATCAGTGAAGTTTCAATCTTCTGTTATAGGCTTGAAGACCCAACTGCAATTGGTCTGAATAGCTAGGGATGAGTGTTCACTAGGTGCCAGGAGGAGAGGGAGACCTTAGCAGGCCACTTGGACCTTGAGCTGCGAAAGACAAGAGGGAAGACGATGCCATCTTTCTTCTGCAACAAACAGCCTAATTAGAAATGGTATCACTTAAGAGAAAGGTAAAAAGTAAAACATCAAATACATAAACTGGACTTTCCATARCTTTGCTGTAGCTGTAGGACACAATTTGAAAAACAAAATCAGCTACAACAAAGCAAGTTACATATTGTCGTCAACATGCCTTTACCACAACACAACCGGTCAGAGAAGCAGGGTGACCTAGATCGCACTGGATGCCACAGCTGGGCTGCTCCCGGTACCCCAAATAGCCGGCACGTCCTTAGGGTACGCGCTGCCATCGCAGTGCRGTACATACACACCAAATCTGCACTTAGGGGCACAGACTCCACCAACAGCATCTGAGGTTTCAGGCAGCTGAAGCACTGAGAAAAATCAACTCATTCCACACAGACCATGACACAATCAGAGGGCAATAAATTCATTTACTAATTGCCCTAGTCTGGATTACAATAATGATGCAAAAGAAACAGCTGTCAGCCACTCCCTGAAATAACCAATCATTTCCACCATCCCACTTGTCTGTCTGTCTCAAAAAAATCCCTTTGCCATAGCAAACTGATCTGGAAGCTTTACAGCTCCTGGAGGAAATCTTGCATCAGGCCAAGAGACCTTTAGAAAAGCACTGGCAGCAAAATAAATTATTTACGGTGCTATTTCTGACAATACAATCTCCATAAATGATACAAGATTGAAGGGTTTAAAAATGAGTGCTTGTGGCTTGGGGCCCAAGCATGTGTCTAACAGAAATATTGATTAAATAGGTTTCTACAGACTCTGTAAACAGTCTGATAAAAAGGAAAACTGCAAATAGAAAATTTCTCTTTGCTGTACAGTAGAACTAGCAATCACTTTACTCATTCAAACCAAGCCCATTTAAAGCGGTTTCAGCTATTTACAGAATAATTTTCTCTTTAAAACCATCCAATCTAAGGAATATGTTGTTTACCTGATTCTAATTCATAATAACGTACTTCATTTCCCTACTTCCCTAGAATAATTTGGTCAGTTGAGGCTTCTGGCTTCCAGCGAGGTTCCTGCTGTTTACTTAGGTTTTCCAGCTGGGTTGAATGATATGCAAAGCGTTCAGAGGACTTGCTGGAGGTCACACAGAGAGGAAAGTCAGTTGGCTCTACAAGCATTATAGCCCCTCCATATTTATAGCTCCCAGGACTTTGCTCTAAGCACCAGGATAACCTTCTCATCAAGACACTAAATCTGTTCTCAACATTTCAAACATTTCCAGATTCTTAGGAAAAGGCACTTCCTTCCATAAAGGGCTTGAAGCAACTCTGCTAAAAGGTATGATGAAAATCCRAAGGCACTAAATACACATGCTCACAATTAGAAAATTCAATGGAAACAGCTAACGCGCAGTTTTCCACTTTCAGCAGCAGAATTTTCAAACGTATTTCAGCATGTAATTGAAAAGAAAGGAAACTCCAGGGGATGTTTAAATAGAGTCTGCCTAAATATTTTGTTTAAGAGAATTATTTTCATTTTGGCTAGAATTTGTAGGGCAAAACATGCTAGGAAATCCACAATGACTGCCAGCCTTCAATTAGTTCCACTACGGACTTCCTGCAAGGCCAACGATGAGCCGTCTYGCTTCTCAACACTTGGATTTCAGCAAAGTTGCAAGGAAGATAAAGAATTGTTTACTGGGTATTTCCCACCCCTACAATTCCACTGGCACAAACAGGGCTGTTAAGCAGAGCTTAGGAGCATATTTTTGTGAGTGATTGTGGGGGGTTTGATTTGTGTTTTTTTTTGTTATATTTTTTGCAGAGCAGCACCAGGGAGGAGCATCACTCCAAAAACACTTTACCTCCCCCGTGCCAGCACAAATACGCTTGACATAAGCAACCCCCCGTAAAATTCTGACACTACAAAGCAAGGGGTGTAAACTTTAACTCAGCACTAAGATACGTTAAGCATGATATTTTGGAGAAAAGGCATTTTTGCTAAAAATTCAGCACCCTCTCCCATTCAGCAGGAGCACGAGCATTAACATACATCCTCCAAGAACGTCAGAGTCCTCCAGCCAACCACTCTCTCCCTTGTCACTTCACCCCATCAAGCCTTCTGCCCTTCTCCACTTAATACTTCTGCCACCTAAAAACCCAATCTCTTCCGCTTCCCAGGTCTCCAAATTCACGCCTTGATGTTCCTCGGTTCCTTCTCTCTTCTACCCTAAAATAACTCAGGCAATTGTACTTCTGAGCTAGTTCACACACACAAATACAACCCTCGTCTTTCCCTAAGCTCCCATCACACCAATTCTCTCTCTCTCAAAGGTTTGATCAAGAGTTGAGAACTGATCACCAACTTGACTCTTTCAACATCCTTTGGCCCCAGTGGAGTTCCTCAGCCACTTTTTGCTCCTCCATTGCACCAGCATTGCATCTGCTTCCATTTCTCAGTTTATTCTTCTTTAAACTTTTCTTCTTCTTTAAACCTTCACAGCTTCTCATCTATTTTCTCCCAGCATTGGTCTCTCTGTCCTACTAATGGACATCTCCCATTAAACCTAAATTTTGACTCACACCAGTTGCTGTTCTCATGCTGATGAGCACCCTRGAAGAAAACCCAAACCAAGGCAAAAGATCCTGCCTGTATATCTTTTGCTGTAACCCAAGAAGCACACATAAGCATGTGCAACCCATTATCTGACTCTTACTTCTGCATTACCAAGTTATTTTCCTGTTTAGTTTACATTACTTTGGAAGAGGTTACTGTACCTTTACAGAATAAGCTTCTTCACATKGTGAGGCTGCACTGGTCTAACGCTTGGCATGCCTACAACACTCTAGTTAGCTGTTTTCTTCCATATAAATAAAATCTAACCTCAGTTACTGCCTTGGCCAGGCATGGCTTTCAGTTGTTCTCTGCCTCATCTGCATCACGGGCTCTACATCGCTGGGGCAGTGGTGCTGGCTGCCAGGTTTAGCACGCCTCTGCCCGGTACACATCAGATATACTCCGAGAGCCTTTTCTATGTGTCAGCCCCCTCCCGTTGCAGTGTTCCCACTGTGCCATGGCAGGGGCTCGCGTCAGGAGCTGAGGTCTAGCCTCCAAGCAAACAGTTAAGTGCGCCTCAGATCTGGCTCTATCATGAAGCGGGCATGCTGCTGGGGTTACCACGGTTCTCAAGCATGACCATGAACAAGGCAGGACAGGGGGTGGGGAAGGAAAGGCCAAGTTATGCCAGGAATGAGCCTGGGGAATGCGGCAGAGGTCACATTGCAGAGCGAGTACCGACACAGACCACTCATTCCAGCCGCGGCTTGCTGAAACTCCTGGATGGAGGGCTCTCCCAAAGCCTGGGAAACACGCAGTGGGCGATGACCTGCACCCACTTTATCTTCATCCTACTTAGCATATGCCAAATACAATAAGATGCATTAAGTCAAGTCTTTGCTGTACCCAGCGCATGATGTGATTGGCAGAGAATTTTTTTTCTCTAATTCTGCTGATAGTATGTAATTCTGTCCATCCTTTTTAGCCTTAGCCAAATATTTATGTCAAGCTGGGAAAAAAATGCCAGGCACAGAGCAGGGGGCGGTGGGAAGGGAATCCAGCAAGGGCTTATAAGCCAATTTCAGTGCACAAAGCACTTCTAACTTCTGCCCAGTCATACTCGGATTAACAATAAGGTCACCATGGTGGCCAGGCCTTTTTTAAATTAATCTGCAACAAATTAAACAGCTGAAGACCAAGCTATAAGATAATCGACAAACCTAGGCACTAATTCCATACCCACAACACAGGTGTCTKCTGAGTTAGGATAAAAGACCAGCTGCTCATGATAAGCCACAGCTACCTGCTGGTGGGGGGCAGACGGACTTGCCAGTACTCAGGCAAATCAGGCAGCGTGCCTGAACAGCGTCCGGCTTTTCAGGCACGCTGCTCCTCTTGGCCAAGGAGCTAGCACATACACCACTTGTACCACTTACCTAGTTCCGGCTGAAGGGGAAAATTCATTATTCATTCCCCTTTCAGTAACAGCCAAAGGGCCCAATCAGCAGCAGAGTCCCCCAGTGCTGAGCACTGTACTAACACGGATGAAGAACAGCTTCTGTCTTCTGCAGAGGTCTTAATGCCTTAGTCCTTAGGTTAARAATAGGCCATCATTTTCTTAAGGGATTCAAAAGCAGAAACAAAGCCATAAATTATTTTCTAATTGCTTAGTAGTGAACAAAGGCAGAAAATGACCTGCTGTGTCTCGACTCTTCCAAAGGCACACGTGAATAAACAGGACTGCTGGAAGTCTAACAAACTGACAATTCATCCTAGGAAACACAAAGAAGAATGTTTGCCTAAACGCTGCCTTTCAGCAAGACTATAATCAAAGAAAAAAAACATATATGATAAGAAAGATTCCTGG
The DNA here is from genome assembly GCF_003343035.1 of Apteryx rowi. Taxonomy (NCBI): domain Eukaryota; kingdom Metazoa; phylum Chordata; class Aves; order Apterygiformes; family Apterygidae; genus Apteryx; species Apteryx rowi. The sequence goes on along the minus strand of NW_020448196.1, from coordinate 1,844,551 downwards.
TGGTGCTGGCACAGTGGTTATTTTCTTTATAACACGTAATCAGGAAAGTTTGGAAACATTTGAATACACCGTTTTGTTGGCATCCTTTCAAAAACAAAGAAAAAACCCAAATGGCTGTAGTTCAAACAGCAAACATGGCCCAAGAAAAGTTACTAAACCAGAGTGTTATGGATCCTCAGGAAAAAGAACCACATTCCTTTACGTTTTTTGCACCATAAATGAAGAGATAACTGATGCCTGTACAGATATGTAGTATTAGCCTGTCCTCAGGACAGGGATGTAACTGGCACAAGTTGAAACCTGCTGTTATCAAGAAGTCACACAAAAGAACAGAGAGAAGACCTCTAGCTTTGTATCTCAGCAGGTATTGGGCTGGGCAGCGTGATGCTGTAAGATATTATGTCTGAGGGTTAGCTCTCCCATGATGAGTGCTCAGCAGGTCCATATTCAGCGACTTTGAAACTGATCCATTAGCTGTACTAGACTTGCAGGAAATCATGCCGACTTGCGTTCTCCAAAGCGACTAGAGATGAAATGAAAAGGCAGAAAGCTCATGGAAATAGGAGAATGGGAATGGCAAGAATACCAGTYGAGATGAATGCTGAACATAGCAAGAAAAGAAGATCAACTGGCCTTCTCTTTTCTAAGGCAACAAGAAGATCTCATTTAAATGCTTCTTACAGCTATGGGAGTATCGTTTCAAAATCCTACCAAAAGACAGCATGTGCTGAGTAAACAAGATTATCCTCAGGAGAAGATGAGTCCAATACGTACTTCTAAAAATCCACCCAACGCAGTGTGCTTCTATATTGTACATTGGCTCTCCCTAGAGGCAATTGCCTGTATGGAAATGACTTGACCTTGATACAATTAATCTGTGTAACAGAATGACAACACAGTTTATGCACACTGGTTTTTAATGCAAGTTAATACTGTTTATCTGAACTAGGTCAACAAAGGTGGCTACGGAATATAATAAAATGAGACTGTGATTGAATGAAATGCGCAGTCTGAACTTTTAAGCCACAGAACAGCACCAACCAAGCCAACAAGTCATTAGTTATTATTTCTAAAACGGAGAGGGGGACAGTAAGATATATCTTCTGAAACRCCATCTAAAGCGGGTATTTCTCAGATGTATGGAGATAAAATGTATTGCAAGACATTATTAGTGTTAGTTATGCAGGTCTGTTAGAACATAGTTTATCACCAGCTACCTTCAGCAACAATATCTAAATTAACCTGGGGTTTTAAAGAAAACAAAAAATATGGGTGCATAACCCAAAGGGAATTCCACAGGGGTAAACTGTGCCATTACTCCAGCAACCTAAGCCGGCAGCCTAGTGCCACTGATTCATACCAGTAAAGCCCCTGAAATGCCTCAACGTCCAAGAGCATAGCACTGAAAGGAGCCATAACACACAACCTCTCTCATTAGTCATGTTGACAAATCAGATACAACTCAAGATATCTTAATTGAAAAGCCTGAAATTCACTTTCACAGCTCACTGAGAGTAGTGGGGAGGGGATCAATTCCTTCAAGGGAAAGGAATGAGCTGGATAAAGTTGTTTGGGATGGTAAGGGGCTGCAATCGATTTTTTTAAAGTTGATAAAAACATTTTTATGAATCATTTTTAAGATCTAGGATTTTTTCTATATTGTTACTTTATTTTCAAGATACTGGTTACCCAATAACAACTGAAATAAACTGAAATAAAAAGATCAACCTGAATCTTCCCATTAGCACCCGCAAGCCCTAGAGTAGGCACCCCAAACCCCTATAACCTAAGTCACTACACTAACAGTTGTAGTACATTTAGCAGGTTTGTAGGCTCTATCGAAGGCAGTGCTGCAGGGTGACCCGTTGTGTTGACCCCGGGCAGAGAAGCCTGCACGAGCCTGAAACRCAGAGGTCTGGCATGAAAAGGTGTTTGTCCAGGAGGCCGAAAAAGCCCCTTCCCAAACACACACTCCATCTCCCCCTGAAAGGCACCACATCAGCCAGCGACAGAAAGCCAGGGTTTYGAGGCATGCGCAAAGTGAAACAGTGTGAGGAAAGCCTGCTCGAGCCTCCCCAGAGCAAAGGGAGATCCCAGCAGCCACCTAAGAAAGACTTAACGTTAGCTGCAAAACTAATTTCGGTTTCAAACGAGGAGCCTGCTCCTTTATACGTCTCCTTCTAACTGAGCAGGATAGCAGGCTATTGGGACAGCAGAGGAAGTCTGTTCTTTTACTCTCCCGGAAAAATGTAATGACATGACGGCAAAGTGTTTTTATCAGCTCCCCAGATTGTGAGAGCCGACTCTGACCATTCATCAAGACGGGAACAGACCATGAGAACACTCARAAATCCATTAGCAAGCTGCCGCTCGCCTCCAAGGCTGCCTAAACTCGGGATCAAATGTCAGGGGGCCGACCGGCTTACGTTACTGGAGAGGAGGAAAGGACCAGGGAATTGTTTCAAACTGATAAAGATATTATTACAATTTTTAGCTTTAACTAGCATGAGGGCAACCATTTCCAATTTGCAGTGCTCCTTTAACTAAGTTTCACAGATCTGGGACAAAAGCTTCCAGTGTAATTCAAGGGGAGCAAGAACGGCTCCCATACTACCCRTTCAGACACAATGAAAACGATGGGGGGAAAAAGGAAAAATTGGGATGGARGTAGGGCTGTTCTTTGTTTTTAATATCTCAGCTTTTAGTCCCTGCCTTCCGAAGCTGGGGCTCAACTGCAAAACTTCCAAAAAAACACCAAGAATTACCAACGCTGCTATTTACGAGCAGGGGAGCGACCCCATAAGAACRCATTGGCTCATCATCTGTATTTCAGCCTGCTCCTCTGCCAAGATGCAGGCTGATTTCTGCTGTAAGTAACACTTTGTACAGCACTGCCCATTTATCACAACATGAGATACAGCCAAAACCAATCAGTTAAAGCGGAATCTTTGCTCTCCTGATTACCTTCTCCCTTAGATGAAAGGTGTTTAGGACATTTAAATAAGAAATGCAAACAACCAACATTATATGTACATTTGTACATTAAAAGCAAATCTCCGTATCATCTCCCTAATGTTATTTACAATGTGTCTGAAAGTGTATAGAATTATTATCTGGCACCAAGATCAGAACAAGCTGTTCAGAGCATATTAACAGCATATCACAAACTGAAACGATTTGTACAGGTTAGCTCTATTCATATACTATTGATTCCTAAAATACAATGAAGAATTTAGAATAGGAAGCCTACATATGTACTAGGAAGTAGGGAAGAAAATCAAAAAATTAGGAATTCTCCAGTGCAACCATTTCCATCTGCAAACTGATTCTCATTATCTTTCATCTGCCAAAAAAACAAATTAAAATATCAATCAAATGTAGTGATCCAGGTAAAAATCTTAAACTGCATCTTTGGTTCAATAGCAGCAATTATTGTGTCATTGTTCTCAACTCGTTGAGCTTTTCAAATGAGATTAGAAATGACTGTAGCGAAAAAACACAAAATCTCAACAAAACCCCATCATCCGCAGTACCTGAATTACTTCTGAATCAAGACGTTTTTACCTCTAAAACAGGTAACAGTGAAATAAAGTTAAAGTTGCCTTGAAACAYCGACCATAAAAACTATCACTGTAAAGTCTTTGAACATTTTATTTACTTGAAAAAATAGAAAAATTCTGGTAAAAGTTAGTCTGAAGTTTTGAATTAAGCAGTATGCTAAAACAATGTCTCAGTATTAGATCCTTGAGCACTAAAGGTTACTGAGCAAGTGTAAAACATACTTAAAATAAAAGTCCAGTTTGTGTACAATGTATGTTCTTTTAAGCTTGTGTGCCCAGCTATGCCATTTACACATATGAGTGGACAGGTAAAACAGTAGCTGGTATCATCTTAATTAAAGCTCTGTTTATCTTACATCAGGAGGAAATAACATATGCTACTAAACAGCCTCAAACTTTCAAGAGAGAACACTTTAATCCACATGAATCCCAGCTACTTTCCTCCATCTGTACAGATCAGGCAATATACCCGGACTTTAAAATACTGGAAGTATTGCAAGGGACTACAGCAAGTGACAAGACCCTTCTGCAGGCACTCCATGCACCACAGCATGCAACCCCAAGTCTACCAGTAGTCCTGGTTTTAATGCTTTGCTAGTTGAGACATCCTACGCAAACTGCTTACATCGATAGCCACTAAATCATTTTAATTTCTGAAAAGTCATTGTAGGGGGATTTAGACTCGGATCTCTCAAGTGCCAAATGCCAGCTGACAGCAAACTTCCTTTAAAATAAGAACTTGAGTACTGATAGCAGGAGAGGGAAATTTGATTACTGGTAACTGTTCTCAGTTTTACACCTCACACCATCAGCTGGAACGTAATCCAGAGGGGAAGGGCTCAAACATCACCAGCATCTGAAGGCTGCTGTGCAGTTGAGATGAGATGAGCTATTAGTTACGGTCCAGTTCCTAGAAGACAGATGTCCTTGCGGCAATCCGTATGCACAGCTACCAGCCTTGCTGACAGTATCGGCAGCTAGGGAAGTGGGTAGGAACACACCGAAATGCCCTTTCTCCCCTTAAAAAGATCCTTCCAGTTAGCTGGGTAATGAGGAGCCGCGAGGTGCCGCAGCCAAGCRCGCACTATTGCCGCCCGAGGACCCCACGAACAGAGGACTCTTCTGCCAGGGGTGTCAAAATGGCAYCTTTTAAAATGCTACATTCATGTAAATAAGTCATTTTGAATTTTTTTTTGAAAAGAACAAATTAGTTGAGCATATTCTATAAAGTTATTTCATTTGTTTTTGCTCCTGTTCATTTATTCCAATCTGCTGCACCTTCCCTTGGAGAGGTTATTAAACGCTCTGCTAATGGCCGCCAGTACTCATTTAATTCTTCTTAATGAATGTATGAGTGAGTAGCGGAAGCTATTATGTAGGGCTTAATAAAGGGCGGGAAGGAATTTCCTAAAATTTATTGCCACAGGCTGCTGCTTGAAGATAAAATAAATGGTAATTGCTTGGAACAGRAAAGAGGAGGATGATAAAATGTCCCTAGACATGAGGTAAAAAAAATACCAAGTGCTATGAACCAAAATCTCAAAGCCTGAAGGATCTCAAAAGCAAGATGGCCTCCTCATGGCTTTTTTTTTTTTTAATCCTTAAGACATTTCCTTTGAACATGGATTCTGAATGATGAACTCAATCTCAGCTGGAAGGATTATTTTATGACACTTGAAAGATAAGCATTCATACACACACAAAAAAAAAGACTAATTCAGACATTCAGGCATCTTATGAAAATACTATTTGCAGGAAAGGGACAACATGGAAAAATGGAAGGACACTATTTCTGGACTATTTAGTCCAGCAATATAATCTTTCCTAAAGTACAGGGTTTATGTTATGAAAGACGCACATAATATTTTGCTGTAATTATGTTCCTTCTTTCCCATCACTGTTTTGGTGAGAGCAGGTGGAAGAAGGGATATTGCTGAAAAGTGGATCTGTGCATTGTTTCTTCAATTTCTGCTCCTGTTTGTTAAATAAATAAAAATCAGCAGACTGAAGAAAGAAAATGTCTGAACTGGGGCCCCTGAGTGTTTATCCTGCACCAAAGTGCTGCAATCAGACCATCACCCTCCCAGCAAAGTCTAGGTCAGATCTCAACAGCTGGCAAGAACAAAGTGGAAATCAAAGACCCATCCAGTGTAATCACAATCCATGAGAAAAATGCAGGTTTTCAAAACAAGGTTTTTTGTTGYAACATGCAACAGCCTTCTGTCCACGTAACTCTTCAAACTTTACTTAGATGATATGATCCAGCCATACGGAGGAGTTTGGGTAAAAGAACTTTAACCAGTCTCATCAAGAAAGCTGAGAACCAAGTTTTCCAGGAATGGTTCAATTTTTTGTTTTCACAGAGCAGTTAGAGGTAATATTTTGCACATCAGAGAATGCCAAAGTATTGATGAATRTCAGACTACTCACAAGTTACATTAAGTTGTAAAGAAGCAGAAACCTGAGAAAGCAGCACCCTTAACCTCATTAGAGCAATAGTTCAAGAGTTAGATTGCTGTAGGAGGGGAGAGAAGGAACGTGGTCAGCTGTTCCCATCGCCACTGGGATTTCAAGTACAGCTGCCCAAAAAGGAGGACACACTCAATCGCTAAACACTATCCTCCCAAAACGCAGTACAAAGGAACAACTACGCAGCACTACAGAAAGAAGATGTCAAAACAGCAAATTGAGCGGGCCAGACATCTATTTCCCTTTACACAAAGGGGCAGAAGGAAAGAAATACCATTTTCAATAGCAAGCTAATATACCCAAGAGCTTAAAAGGTGACCCAAGAAGAAAAACAAGATTAGGTTTGCTCTTTTTTTGCTGCTTAGGGCAGACAAAGCCCCTCTCAGAAAACTACTATTTTTTATGCCAGCTTTGACCATCTTAAAAACCAGAAAAGAGAGGATAAAATCCAATTTTTCTTTTTTAAAATCCTTGGCAGGTCACCTGCAAGTGCAGGCCAACAGCTTCTCAGGGACACAGTAAGAAATTACGATTTTCTTTTCTAAACAAGGATTTCAGCTCCTTCAAATCAACAGCAGGATTTCCGTAGTCTGATAGAATACAAAGTGACCAGCCAACCTGCAAAGAGCATCCAATTTGAAGATGGACAGTTGCTTCTTCAAGAGAAAAAGCAACAATTTAGTAAAGAGAAAAAACAAACAGCTTTAGAACACTGGAAGACAAAAGGTGAGCAGCCACAAGACGARTGTGAAACATCAGGGGATGTACTATACAAATTTACAAAGGGCGGTTGGATAGTGAATAGGCATCTACTTGAGAGTGTTATATAAGAAGAATTTAAGGTTTTTATTCCCCCCCAATGAAAAATCAAAGTAAAATGAATGTTCATAGCATTGTGCCTATTGCCACTATCACCTGTACAAAAGGCAAGGCTTCTAACTTAAACCAACACCACAAATTAGCCTTTCCCAGAGTACCTTCAGGCACTTCCACTCTTTTCCTAATCTTCTTCCATGCCTATGAAGAAGTCTAATTTCCTTTTAATATGGGCTTAAAGGGACAGAATTTGCAGCTTTACGAAAACTAAGAGCACAAAAACAAAAGAATTTTTTTTTTTTGGACTTATAAATAAACCAAGCAGATATTAGTTAACTACCCACGTTTCCCACTGCACGGAAGAACATAGCATCTCCTCCACCTCAGAACCAGCCCATCACTGCAGTCACAGCATGTGGACTGCGCTGCATCACAGCGGGGTCACCTACACAAATCTCAGTTACCAAGCATGAAAATACATATTTTACCTACCCAAGGACAAACCCTGTACTGAGGGGAAACAATTAAAAAAAAAACCAAACAAACAAACAAAAACGAACTCAATTATTCTTTCAAACAACACTAGCTGATACCAAGCCTAAAGAAAAAGCTGAAGGTGAGGGGCTTTTTTTGGTTTTCATTTGGTTTGGTTAGCAAAAGCTTTCATTTCTACTGSGCGCAAGAGCCAGATGTGGGAGGAAAAGCGTAGGTGGCACAAGAGAAAGTAGGAACGAAGGTCCTTGCCACGGTTTTATCTGAGGAACACTCCGTATGGAAATAACAGGGAGCTCTGTCATGCAGGCTGGCTCATAGCCACCCACACAGCAGGAAGCGGCAGAAGCGCCCCGGAGAAGCCTCGCACATCCCCTCCCCTCCTCCGCTCCCCCACGCTTCACTATCTGCTCTTACTTGTGCGTGTCTCATAAAACATCCCCAGGCAAACTGCTGGGGAGGCCAGCTCCTTACACCAAACCTCCTAGAAACCTTTCAGGTACGAAAGGATGCTCCGACCAAGGCATCAGCCTCTGAGCTCAGGAGTCAAGTCTGGCCACTGGTACTCAAGAGGAGTCCAAGGTGCTGCATCTGGTGACRAGACGAATACAGGCAGATGCCAGCACCCAAAGAGTCACCAGCCGTGGTGGGACCTCACTTGGACAGGACCTGTGTTCACACAACCGAGCCCACAGCAACAAAACGTTGGGATTTAGGTGCACTGACAGAACTTTTTAGCAAAAGCTTGACCACAGCCATGACAGCACCCTCCCCCCAAACTGCTTTTTTTTTGGTAGTACTTTGCTTAAGGTATTACATTMATGAGGATTTTTAATTTTTTTTGACACGGGAGATGAGAGGAGGAAGGGAGAGGGTCTAACCCATTCTCTCTTTCAATACTTTGTATTCTAAAAAAAAATCCCTTTGTCTAGCTTTGTATTCAGCATCATTGTGACAATAGTTTTTAATTCTATTGCATGTTTGTATCCTTTTTAAATAAATCAAATAGAACTGAATAGAATTTCTTTACAAGCCAGGAATGCACCCTATAATTATTTTTTTCAACGCATCTCCTTCAGGTAAGAGCTTACGTCTCAGGAGGGGGTTGCAAAGCTCTCAGAGACATCTGCTATGTCAGCTTCACAAGGGGGCACCTCCACCAGGGCTGGGCTACAGACCTGACCACAGTGCAAGCCAAAGTGAGGAGAAAGAGAACTCAGACCAAAGTGTGACCATGTAAGACTGCAGTAAGGGCTCTCTGAGGTAGGAAAGAGCACCTTTACTTGCATGGGGGCAGTTTTCCTTCTAAAATTTTTAGAAGTAGTGCATTTTTAAAATCCAGCTGCTAGCAATTCCAATTTGTGAATCATAAAGTGTACTACATTAATAACTGAAACATGAAATGCCTGTCTGACTCACTACCATCCTCAGTCCCCCTCCCCAAAGGGCTTGACTTGCCTTAGGGGAGCATTTCACAAGCAGCGCATCAACTTTCAGAAATACAACTTCAGCAGATGAAAGCCTCATAATCACAGATGACCTGCTGTCTTTCTAATTCTGGAATTTAAAAACAGTGACATCCAAGCAGCCATTAAAAGTAATTTAATGGTAGAAGTGAAAAGATTTCAGTGAAACCAAGCACTTCAAATACTATCCAGTAGAGTTATTTCAAATGTGGCTCACCAACAATCTTGCTGTTTTAGCCACAACATCTAGCCTTTATCAAAAGGCAGAGAGCGTTCCACCATCTCTGCTGTGACTCACTGGGATCAGGGCGATGAGGAATCCTTGTTAGCGGGTGATTCAAGCCTAACTGGTGGCCATGAAGTGTGTATCATACCAGGGACTTCAGATCATCAGGGTCTGCAGTCCAGCTAAAGCCCACCACTTCCTAATTTGGAAACATCACAGACTGTAGAGATGTCTGAGCTGGGAAGCGTCTGCTCTGCTGGTGTCTGGGTCTCTCACCTTGACCTGATGGTTTTAATGTCTGCAGTTATGCAGGACTAAATGATGTGAACCTGGCCAATATACTGCAAAATTCACTTTTTTGGGAGGGAAAAGTAACATTATAGTTATCAAATTAGAACAAAAACACTCCATGTACTTCACGGGACTTATGCTATTTATTCTGATGAGTGGAATGTAAGTATTTCATATTAATGTTTTGCAGTTCTTTGAATCCTTACCTGATAGTAAACACAGCATTGATCACTATTTTCATTCAATGTTCTTTAAATCCTGTGTTCTTAATCACAATTACAAAGTCATGCTACCGCTCAGTGAAGTTCACAATCACTCTCAAGAGAGGTCTTGCTTATCACCATCGCAGCAGGTCTTCAGAGGAAATGTCATGCGATGCCTTTGCTTTGCAGGGGTAAAGTCTAACTGCAGTAACCAAATGATATTAGCATTTCAAACTAGCATTTGGCTCCAAAAACCCAGCCATTATTATTCTAATTTATCCTATACATCGCTCAAAATATTAACTACTTAAATTAGAGGTGTTACTAGCCCTGCACATTTTGGCCCTCTCCAGACTTATTACTGCAGCAGTTCCAGAACGAACTCCCAGAATAAAGCTGCAAATTGACAGGGTATATCTGCAAAGACACAATGCAGAGATCATACTTGTCTTCAGATAAAACCTTACTTTTCTGTACCTACTCTCCAGCAGGAGCAACATAAATAGCACCGCAAATTCTGGCAGTGAGGTCTCATTAGACTGAAGCTGCCGCAACAGCTTTTTTCTTCCTGATCAAGCAACGCATACGCTGTCTTATGTGATCACCTCATAACAATAATTATTACTTAATACCTGAAATACGATAGCACCTTGACATCAAAATCTCTGTGTGGGAGGCACTATTAGACATAACAGACAATCCACAACCCAAAGAAATTGCAGCTTCTAAATGAACATCAACAGTATCAAATTACGGGAATAGCTTCTTTTTCCCCTCCAGGTAATTCTCAATAAAGGGCATTTATTTTGTATGAAATAACTGCACATTTAGAAAAAATATACGTAGCAAACACATTTAGTAGAATCAAGCAAGTCTTAAAGAAGCAAAGATTAGACTGAAAAGAATTTTAAATGCATCTTTTTACCCATCAAATGAAAAATATTTAACAAGAAATAATAGCTTGGCATTAATTCAATACTTTTCATTTGAGCTTTCCAAAGTTATTTGCAAACATCAGGTGTAATCAGACAACAATACCTCTAATAGCCATTCCAGTAATTCTGGCTAAACTAGAATGTACCTTTTAAACCAACAGTATGTGTTGTCAGGTTTACAGATACAAAGAAAGCTTACAGCTAGTAGAAGTAATACAAATCCACTCAAGCAAACATATTTACAGCTTAAACTGTTCTGCTAGATCCACTAAATCTTATTCATTATTATAAAATTCTCCCATCCAAAAGAGATTTGAGTAAAATAGGAGCACTACTAGACGACAGCTACACTTTAGTTAGCATTGTTACGACTTCATAGAAGTTTAACTCCACAATTAGCTTCGTGATCGCAGTTCTGACATTCAGACAACATTAACTGTGTAAATAGCTGTAACAGACTGAATGCTATTTTCAGTTATTCCGTGAGCATCTTCACCAGGAAAAGTTCACGTTTAGAAATACTGAACTCACTTAATGCTATGAGAGGGTTTACAAAACCAGTTTCTATACTGAGGGGAAGGCACAATTTAATAAAGAAACAAATGAAAATAGGTATAAAATTTTAAAAGCCAGTGTGGCATAACTAAAGAGGTGGGGGAATGAGATCGCAGGCAGAAGACAGCAGTAAGTGAAAAGGCACATGGCACTGAAAACTATTAGCAGCATTTTATTTTCAATTTTTTTTTAAATGAAGACTGGACTGAAATGGAGCTCGAGACGGTGAGGGGGCAAGATCTTCACGTTAAAAGCAAAAGCAACATCATCTACCATCCATGGCACAGCCAGTTCAATTCATAAATACAGATGGTGTAATTCTTCAGAAAGCACACTCAAAAAACCAGCATTATAGGCTCTAAAATTACCAAAAGAGACCAGTCAGTCACTATTTCTGAAATTCACAGATGTCATTTCTGATCCTGGTTCTTGCCATTAGCTTGTGCAGATTTCCAAGACACAGAGGTTTTTATTAAAGGGGGTTTGTTTTAACCAGAGCAAGTCATTAAAGAGATTCGAAAAAGACACCTAGTGGCCAGTGCATTATAAGGCAGTTTCGTTTTCTCAAGGTTTATTACAAATATAATTTAAAAAATTTAATCGAAAAAGAGTTCAGTTTACTACATAAGAACACTGCTGATAATCCATTTTGGTCACATCAGAAACCAAGAATATGGTAACTATAGGGGACAGAGCCATTCAGTGGTCACACTTAATAAGACAGCAACTAACAAGTGTCCTATGGAATTCTGCAACTTTAACACCAGTGAAATAGCAAACATTTCCAGAAAGCCTGAACCATTTCTTATTTAAAGTTTCTGTGTCCTTAGCCCACTACCATTCACACATTCAGTCTCTTGAAAAATAACATTATTTATTCTGGCAACACACAAGAAAAAAAAAAAAAAGGTCATAAAAAAAAACATCAGTTTTACCAGCTGCAGATTGGCAGCTGATCAGGTCATTGGTTTCCCTGCAAGAAGGTGACGGAGTTGGCGTATACAGGACATTTGGTAGATTTTGGATGTGTGCAAATAAGTGAAATTTCCCGTTATATAGCATCAGCATGACAGGAAACACAGGGAACATGCCCAGGTCGCTCTGTACTTCCAAATGTGATGGAAAACTGGCAGGAAACGAAGAGCAGGTCAGGGAAGGGGGACTCCTGCACGTCAGCAAGCTTTGCCATCTCAAAAAGCAAGCATTTAACAGGCAAAACCAGGCGACAGTCATGTGTAATTCAGTATTGTCTTCATCTTATATCCCGAGTCTATCATTTTCTCTTTGATGCAAACATGGAACGCAAACCAGAACAGAGTAAGGTTCAGTATATGGGTTTAAGGAGAGCCTGGACCAACCAGGGTTTGCCGTACTGATCACACTGCATTTCAAAGGATGGGTTTGCAGAGAGGCAGACTGAACACAACTCAGGTCCTGGGAAAGCAGGTGGGGAGTCCTAAACTGACGTGGTAGGAATAAGGTAGGAACCCAAGTCAGTCAGAAAAATAAATGCACCAAAAGGCCTTAGAAAAAGCAGGGTTAATGGATAAGAAACTTCTCAAGGCAGGCAATGCCTGGCAATATTGCCTCTTTAATACACACAATGAAACCAAAGACTTAGTGATTAATAATCTATTGTGAAATTCTACTCATTAGATAAAAGCAGAGCACAGAGATGATACAACATAAATCAGCCAGGCTCCAGGCTCATGAAAGAGTGATGATCTCTCCTACATCCGTGTAAATTAAGAGCGAACACTCCACGGAAAAGCAAACTCATGCTTTTCGCAACCTAACGGGTAACAACAAGGATGAAATCCTGGGAAAGAACAAAAAACCCCCAAAGCTAAGCAAGCCTGACCTAGAAGGTACTTTAGGCAAAACCTCAAGGATGCTTGTATTCGGGACACACTTGCCCCATCATTGCAATGAGACATGTAGAAAAGGACTCTTCCCAGAGCATAAAGAACTACTTCAGCAGATTCATATCAAATTTTGCCCTCAGGTGGATGCAACTTCAAGCCACTTGTTACGCATAATATCAAAGGGCAGAATTTGGATTAAATGTGCAAGTATAAAGAACAAAGGTAAGAACTAAGGAAAGACATCGTCTTAGAAGGCTTTACCTACTATAATTATCTGGATGCTCATTACCTTTTTCTATCCAAGATTCCTCTTTAAACTGAGAAAACAGATACTTTGGTAACCAGATTAATAACCTCTACAGATTGTTTTAAATGATCTTCCATCAATACAGAGCAAGATCTGATGAGACAGCCAACAAAACCTAAGTGACAGAGTTCCTCTAACTTCTGCTGAGGCTGACTTGCACGTTCCTACAGTAATAGACTTCTGCGACTCACAACAGATCTTTTTATAAGGAGACTTATTACTTCTTGCTAGAATGGCAGAGTAAGTCAAGAATCACAAAGACTACTGGGTCAAGACACTAGCTCTCTTCATACTGCTATCAATAGATACTGTACATTAAATGCAGCCTCCTCCCCTTGCCAAAGGAGGAAAGCAAAGCACATCTGAAACAACCACCACCAAAAGGTGGTATTTTAAACCTCTCCTTCAGTTTACATTAATACAAATCAATCAAAACATTTTATATAGCAAAAGTATATTACATCTTATGACACAGTGAATGCCCACTTGCACATGGTTAGTAGCATGACATATCCATTTTAAACCTTATAACACATATCAAGGATACCAACAGAGCTGTAGTGATACTCTGTGAAATCTGGGGACACTAAAATATTCCAGATGGAGGCTGAGGTATTGGTGCTATCAACTTTCCCTCTGATACCAAATTCACCACTGATATCAGTCGGATATTAAGAACTTGTTTCAGACATGCATTCAGATCACCTGGTATCAGTTAACAGTGTTCCTGACACCTTGCCAAGACACTAAGAAGGGGTTACAGTCACATCCACGTGGCAAATACAGCACAATTGCCTAGTAATAGCAATACTCATGGATTTATTTCTCATTGTCTTTATAAAAGTTTCTAGGCACTCAAGTGGCAAAGCAAAGCCTACTGAACAGCCTGAGACGCCAAGCAAAACGACGAGACTTGTCAAAGCCATTTTCACCTTTCTTTCCCCCTCGCCCGATGTCACACAGCCAGTCACAAAGAGCATCAAGGGTAAAACCCACATTTCCCAACTTTATCAACAGGACTATGCCTACTCCTCTCTTTCAAGCTTAAGATTTAAGCTTTTCAATTTAAAATGCTGGCAAATTTTGAAGTGTTTTGAATAAGAAGATCACTTACTAACAATAATTTCTATTCGAATACCCTGCAGCTTTCTCTTGCCACCCTGTACTGATCTTCTTGTATAGCATATCTATTAAAATTGCTAAGCAACAAAAATGCAGAACCGGCACAATCTGTTAATGAAAGTCTGGCATACTAGCAACTACTACCTATCCATCATGAAGGAGATGAACTGCTTAAATATGGGAAGTTATCAAAGATTAGCCAGTGTGCAAAACAGAACTGTTTTTGCCCAAAAAAAGGATTAGCCTTTCCCCATCATCATCATCTTCCACTCCAGTGGACGTGGAAAAACAGTTTAGCAAATTGTAGGCCTCTTCCCTAACATATTCCAACCCTAGGTGAAGTTTTTGTAGAGGAGATTCTTAGCGAAACCTACCGCTATTTGATAACCGGAGCAAGAAAAATCATAGCAAGAGCTTTGGATGATAAAAAGGAATGTAATCAGAGACTGTAAACAAATCTGCATTTGGTGTGCAGCTGCTGCCAGCACTAACCTGATTAATACTGAAGCACATCAAAGCTGAATACATAAGCAATGATCTCAAAGCTGGGATAAGTCTCTCCTAATAGAGATGGAAATTTAAGTTTGGGTGCTGCCAAATCTCTCACCTAACAATGAAAAAAGGTGTTGTCAGTTTAGAGCACAGACCTGAGATACTAAAGGGAGACTTGAAATAACGGACTTCCCTTACGCTGGTGTTAAAGACAGTTTCAGGTGAAAGGTCTAAAGAGGCATCAGGAGCAGTAAAGCAGTTTCAAGCCTCAGGTCTTGCAGTTAGTGAGGCATCAGAGACTGAGTATAAAAATGCTCTAAGGAACAATGGAAAAAGATAAGAGATAAGTTTTAGAACTACATGGGTTTTAAAGAAATAAGGTTTTTGAATAGAAGGAATCTCATATAAATTATTTCTATGTATGGTAACTGACTACCTAATAAATTTATATTGTGTATAAAGTAGATTTGTGGAGACTACCTGTAAGATAAAGGATAGCAAGTAGAAATAAAGCCTTATATTATTGCTTGCTCACAACCAATTCTGGACCACCTGATTGACAAAAGTTTAGAATAAAGTCTTAAAATTAATTTTAATAATATTTTACTCAAAACAATAAATAATATCTCTTGGAAATATGCATTTTCTTACATGGTATGAAAAAGACCAACGTTTCATAAAAATAATAAATAACAATATAATAACAACAGCATATATTATAGTATGTATTTGTATATTATTCATTTTCACAACCTGCACTGTTGAAACATGAAATTTATCAATGTAAAGGAAATTTGATTATTAATCCTAAAGACTATTAAAAATAATCAATTTTTTTCATCAACAATGCAAGCAGAGATTCTTTTAATTGATTTTTTTATAGTAGCAAATTTTATAGGACAGATCTCCAATGGGCAGCTTTGGCATGCTTATGCTATGGATCCATTTTGTAGAATTACCTACTAGTTAAAGCAGTAAAACTTTCAGCACCCTTATAAGAATAAAAGTTCATATCCTATATGAGAGAGACTACAGTAGGCTGACTTCAGCAGAATTCAGTGCTAAAGTTATAGGAAAAATGGATGGAGTTCATCTCTTTTTTCCCCAGTAAGGTAAACGGTTCATTTAAGCTTATCACTTTTTCATAGTCTCTCTTCTAAAAGATAAGTCCACATTTTACCATTACCAGAATGTAAGACAAAAAAGTTCTTGTCTAAGTGCTTTATCATCTGTGTCCTAAAGACAGTTAAAATAAAGTCTGAAGTTGAACAGTTATTACTCCCTGGTAGTGTAAACGCATAACACCGATTAAAAAAGAAAGTACCTTCTCTTCCTCACAACTTTAAAGCTAACCATAGTTGTGTTAATTGCATGATGTCTCAAAGGTTTGTATATCTATGATTTATAACACAAAACAATGAAAGAGTTGAGACAGGTTGAAGCCTATCAGTGATCCACTATACATAACAAGAAGCAGCATAAGAGTCTCATATTCAAGACCACTTCAGAAGGTTTTTTCTTCCCCTCAAACCAACCTTCTCTGCCACAGCAAAGATGGCACCACGACAGCAAAGATGTACATCAACGCTGCAGTGTCCTTAAAATGATCTATGTTTTAAGCTATTATTTACTGTGATTTCCCATTACTAAATCCAAACATCACACTCGATCTCCCACCACCAATGTCCACAGAAAGGTGGTTCCCATTCTCAGTCACTGTCACCATCCACCCAGCAAAGGGTGTGTATGAGCCCCAATCTTTTGGGCTCCCACCACCAGAGACACCCCTCAGCAGCATCCTCTGCAACTGCTAGCTATCCTTCCAAGGTCACAACTAGCAGCGCTGCAGTCCATTGCCTCCCCCTTGTCCAAGCAACAGCCCCAACCACCCAGCTCAGCCAGAGGCCGGACTCGCGCTCACATTTACGAGCGCAGCATAGCAAGCAGCGAGCCGTAACACTCTTCTGCTGTTGACCAAGCGGTAACACAACAGTCAACGGCCCAGTAAACTGAACACAAGCTATGGTTCTCCCGTGGACCAAAGCTACTATCTCACTAGACAGTCATACTGTCAAGCTCTTCCTTACCTCAGCAACATAGGTAAAATCATTAAAATTCATTTTTTTTAAAGTCTTCAAGTACTGCTTTTGCTCAGAGTTACTATTCTACCAAGATGCTTTAAAGAACCTACTCACCACCAAATACAACACCACCTACCTAACACAGTTGCAGAAACTGTGGTGTTTGCAGATCATTTCAATTAACTAGTGCCAACTCCAGGATCAGAGTTGAGCTCTCTGGGAATGCACCTTAACATTGAGTTTGCTTCTTTTCAGAAGTTTGAGTTTTAATGAGATTAATGTTCTGGAAAGGCACAAGATACCATTGGGCAAACTCAGATCTGTATTTACAAACTCTTTTCCATTAACTGCATACTGACCAAGTTCTTTTTTTTTCCCTCTCAGCTGGATATTCCCAAAAACAGTAACTATTTCTCAGCTGAGAAAAGCACAAGGGAAGAGGCAAACATTGCCTTTATTTGCCATCTTGAAGTTGAGAGAAAGGATAATCTAAGAGATGAAGTAATTTGCATCGAGATGCAATATGCAAAATCCTCAAGGGCTACTCTGCTACTGAGGATAACAAGCAGGAGTTTACTGTACTGTAGTAAAACACCTTTAGTGGTGGAAGCAGTAAGGCAAAGAAAGAAAAAGTCCAAAACTTACTGGTCCTAAACCACCAATGGATTTTTCCACTATAATGCTGGCCTCAATGACAAAATTTAGAGCTTCTTTGCATTGTTCCAGTAGAACATTTGACTACCTGCACAGCTGATTTCTGGATAGTTGTGTCTTTACATTTCAAAAGCCTCTCAAAGCACTGCTTTGAATACTACAGAGAGAAGGATGTCCGAGAAGTGGAATTACTTTCCTGAAAATCATTTTGCCATACATTGTTACCATCTGGTATTATTTATTAACCCTTTGACTAATCAAGATTCAATACCACTGAAGCATTTAAGATCTTTAATGCCTTGATAATCACTGCTAAGTGTCTACTGAATCAGCCTTAGTAAAACTTAGCAGGTTGTGGTCCCACCAAAACTAGTGAGACAAGGTTATGAAACAGCATTGCCAAAATGCAGCCATAACAGACAAGCCATGCTATTACCAACTCAACAGCTTTTTTTGCTTTATCACAGATTTTAATACACAGTAACTTCAAACAAGTATCTTTAAGAGTTCTACTATCTCTAGGTGTTTGCTTTAAGCAACCCACCCTTGAATTTCTCCAAAATATTTATTAGTTATGAAAAGCAGGATGTTTGATTTTCTAGGGACAAACTAGTTCCCACTGTAGGACAGGGAATCCAGATACAGTATTTGGCATTCAGAAAAAAACGTGTAATGAAGATACTGAAAGGAAAACATGCAAAAATTATTTAAACCCTAAAAAAATCCCAACTTTTTTTTTTTTTAAATAAAATACAGCTTACAGTACTGTCTCTGAATAGGATTGAAAACATGAACATTCTTCGCATTAATTGGAAAGTTAATATGTTAGAAAGTCAGGTTATATACATTTCAAAGACAAGAAAATTATCAAAAAAATTTGAGGGAGATGAAGAACTTCTAAGATGAGCTTTGTTTCCTCTGTATTGTTGTAGATATTTTTAAGCACATATATTTCAATGACAAGACAACATTTTTCAGGCAAGTAAGAGACCAAAATTCAAAATAGAGCTGAACAACAAAAACAGTGGTACAGCCTTCTACTGTCTAGACTACGAAGAACCATTTCATACAGTCAAAGGAAGAAGTTTTCCTCATGTGGATAAGCGAGGCTGATCTTTTGCAGTTCTCTTAACAGATGTACCAGCCTTGATGTCCCCTTTCAAGTTTATTCTTTTCAAAAATCAAGACACTGAGGTCTCTTGTGGACATATGGTATATGGACATTATAGACGCTATTTTCTTTGCAAATGTGCTAGGGTGTTCTGACCTCAGGTCATACTGGCAAAAAGTTACCATCTGCCTATTCCTGTTAGATGATCAAAAAGGAGCATTTCTGGCTCTTCTGCTACATCAAAACACCGAAGGTAGTTAGAATATCGCGTTGCTTGCAGTTAAGTGCAACGCGTCTCATCTGACCTTGAAACTCTGTCCAAAGTAGTAAAGCAGCAACCAAACTGGGGGTGGAGGAGTGGGTATATTTCAGTACTGAAAGCGTGCCTCAGAAAATTTCTGCAGCAGGATTTTTATGCCAAGTTAGCCCTTATATTCTCTATCTTTCCATTAACAACCTTCAATTTCCAAATAACCTCAGTGCACAAACACTGCACAGGAAATGAAAAGCAATAACATTAATGTAACTTGAAACAATATGTAACTTGAAACACGGTAGTATGTATGCAGCATCTCCCTCTGTATCTTTGCTAAGTACTGCACAGAATTTCTTGGCGACTCCTAAAAACTCAGGATAAGAGAAAGTTTCAAAACAAAGCCCAGCTAAAATAAAAATAAATAAAAACTTTTCCACTTAGCAGTTGATTGTGTTCTCAGACACAGCAAATCTTTCAATTTTCAATTGGATAAAGATTATAGATGCAGTTTGGTTTTGTGCTCAAATAAACTTTCTCAGGAGGAGAAAACTGTTGAACAAGCTTTGTCAAAATCATACTCACTAGCTTAAGATAGTGGCCAGTAGCATGTCTGCTCAAAGAATATCAGAACTGAAAACACATTAAGCAAAAAGAAGGATTACTCCAAAAGTTTCAACAAAACAACACTTTACTGGGTCTGACCTTTGAAAATGGCTAACATAAGCTTGAAATCCACTCAGTCATTTATTAAAAAAAAAAATCTGAAATAGTTACTAAACCTACCTTTGAATCCTACTGAGTTTTTCATTTTGTTTCTTTCCTGAGATTCTCAGTCCCCTCTTACTTTGTGGAAAACCAGCAAGCAAAGGGGCTGCTAACCCCCTAACCTATTCACTCTTGCACTTACTCCCATCACAGCACAAGATCAAGGCCTAACTGGCCTGAGGAGAAGCCACAGCCAAAAGTGCTGTAAATGCACTAAGCAATTAACAAGAATCTGTTTGATTCACATCAGGTGTCACAACTGCAGCACCCCCCCCCCCCAAACTTTCCAAAGGAAGGTATTTTTTCCAGGTAGCAGAGACCCTTTAAAGATAATTAGAAAAGCCTGCCACTGACAATAGCATCACCATCAGCTGTGGTTGGTCTATACCCACAAAACAGACAAATCAGAAAAGATGAAACACTTTCCCAGATTTTGAACAAGAACATATCTAAGGCAGAAATAAGAAAATTGTATGATGTTAAAAACAAGTTATTTCCTTGTTTTTAGTACTCAGCTGTATAATAACCTCTCTTTAGGTTTCAAGCAATCTGACACAAGTTAAATATTTTCTTATGAAATGATCACACAGGATTTGCATCAAGAAGCAAGAGAAAGAAAGCAGAAGACTTTCATGCAGTACGATCTCTTTATATCTGTATTAAGCAATTTAATAAACAACATTGCATCCAACTGAGCAGACCAGAAATAAACCCAAAGAAATACCAACAGAAACCTCTTACCATGTTCCACGAAGACATTACAATGCGGGCCCCCATGCCTAGATGATTCCTTCTTCCCTGCTCCTTTGATAAAGTGCAGGGCAGGCAGACTTGGCCTCCTTTGGTCCCCAAGGACTTTTCCAGGCTGCTGCCCCATAAAGTAACTATGGGCAGCCTTCCCCAGGACAAGAAGTTTTTGATCCCTGATCTTCCAGGTTGGGACGGAGCTTGGAAGGAAAATGTATTTTAGGTGGGTGTGTTGGTTGCGCTCACTGCGTAATAAAGTCACTTGCAGCAAAGAATTAAGACAAGCACACGGACTCGTCCAGCGCTTCTGGAGACAGCAACAAGGCTCTTTAGGTGGCTTTATGCAAAACAACAAGTTAAAAGTTCCAATTGCTTAGTAACTACGAGTGTCATCAAAGTTTTACGTTACCATATGCAGCGCGTCTTCCACCGGGCAAAGGAGAATTAGTTCATCTTACAAACAAGAAACCGCATGTAGGCTCACCCAGGGCAGGAAACAGTCATTCCCACTGCAATCAGTGTCAAGCTTTCTTTTTTTTCCTTTTCTTTTGCATAGCATTGAGTTGGTGAAGACCAAAAAGCCACGTATTTGGCTTCAAGTATCGTCGAAGTCTAACAGGCTCAAGCGCGTCAAAATCATTTGAGGCTCCGCGACGAGGCGCAGGCAAGCGCGGCCTTCGGGGATCCACGCGCGCTCTTCCGCCAGGCGTCCGCGCCGTCGGGCCCTCACGAGCGCTCGCCCTCTCCCATCGCCGGCGCCCCGCCGCTCTTACCGCTGCTACCTCTGCCCCGCGCCGGCGGACACGAAGCGGGCGAGCGGGCACCGCGGCGCCATT
>NW_020448196.1:1797993-1822562 GCF_003343035.1 Apteryx rowi | reverse complement strand
CCTCCCGCCCGGCGCGGTGCGGCCGCTGCCCGCTCCCTGCCCCGCGCCCGCTCCCGGCCCCGTCAGGGCGCCGCGCCCGCCGCCGCCATGACGGGAACCTGCCGGGCCCCGGCGGCGCGGGGGGCTGAGGGAAATGGGGGCCCGAGCCCTGAGGGAATGGGGGTCTGCGGGGGGGGAGCCACGAAGAGGCCTCAGGGCGGGAAGCCGTGAGGGAAGTGGGGGGACGTGGAGGTGTCTCGAGGGCAGCGCCATGAAGGAAACGGGGGGAACCCGCTTGGGTGGGGGGCACTGAGGGGAATGGGGGACGCTCAAGGGGTCGCGGGGAAGGAGAGGGGAAAGGAAGGGGGCACGAAGGGGAGGATGAGGGAAACTGGGGGGTGGGGGGGAAGGGGAGGGAGATGGCAGGGAGAAGCTGCGAGGGGGCCTGGGAGGCAGAGGGAAAGATGAGGGAAATGGAGGGGGCACCATGAGGGAGATCCCTGGTGAGGAAGGAAATGGAGGAGACAGGGGAGTGGGAGAGGTAGCAGTGACAGGAGAGCAACCGGAGTGACAGAGGAGGGTTGAGGGGAGAGAGAAATGAAGGGYATTAAGAAACTGAGGGGAAGATGACTTGGGAATGGGGGGTATCACAGTAGTGACTGTGAGCAAGAATGACAGCAAAAAAGGTGAGGATGGAGGTCGCAGACGAGAGCCGGGACAAGGCAGGGACAGGGAGAGGTGAGGAGCGGAGGTGGCCGGGCAGCAGGGCTTGCGTGTGGCGCTGCAACACGTTAGCTCCGTGCCTCTAGGACCCAGTCCCTAAATACTGTACTGCACTGGCTCATTAGCGCTGTACTGCAAGGTCCAGAGGGGACTCAAATTATGCTGCTCTTTGCCTCACCCAGCTTCTAAGAAACTCTGCAAGAATACGTGCTTTCCCTTTGTTTTTAGGCACAGGGCCATATACACATACTTGGACTTTTTCTGCTGCCTTAGGTATGAGAACAGGGCAGCTGATTTCTTCTTTTTAAGAGACAAGACATTGTTAAAAAGCTGTGAGGAAAATCTTCACATACAGAATTACAAAGAGCTTGCAGACTGAGATCTAAAACCCTGTGTCAGTTCCATCAGTCATGATCACCTTTTTTAATCCACCCAAAGGCAAAAATCTAATAATATCAGGAACACAGGGGAAAAAAAACAAACAGGAAAACCCAGCAAGCCACATAGCTACACCAGGAAAAAGGCAACCTTAGACCATAAGAGCTTCTCTTCGTGGGCTTAATTCACTCCATTCATAATTCCCCTCTAGGTAGGCATCTGCTAGTATAACTTCACCAGCAAACTCTTTAAACTGAGGCATAAAGTTAGGGTATTCCCTTAACTAGAGCACAAGTAAGGAGTCAGAAAGCTCATATCAAATTCCTTATCCCTTTGCAAGGGCCACCTGAGTTGTTTCCTCCTGGATCTGATAATGAGAGCTGGTTGGTTCTCAAGCCCCAAAGACTCCTTCAGGAGCATTGGTCTCAAGTCCCCTGGCCTGTTCTGAACCCTGGACTTCTTGCAGAGATGGACAGGGATGAAGAGAACTTCACAGGGCATCTGCATACACAACTATCAGCTTTTCCCAAACCAGCGATAAGTCATCTCTTTGTTAATGCTGTGAGAGCATATGCAAAACTTGACACTGAAAACAGCCCTAGAGGCCACGGAATGTGCCAATAAAATGTGTTATTGGATTCATCTACATGTGTGTACTATTCTATACCAAGATGAAGTTAAATCTCCAAATTCTTCAGCCTGCACCATAGTGCCCTTAGATGTGCAATATGCACATTCTCTGAGCTAAGTACAAATGGCATTTTGTTTCTCTATCCAGTTTGTCTTGGGAATGGAAGAGGGCTGAGGCAGCAGCTTAGGGTTGGGGTATTCTGGTCAAAGGTCTGTGCTTGCTCCCACCTGGCAGTGGGAGAACACACAAATGCAATTTCCCCAGTAGCCTCCTTCTCAGGGTTACCATCTGGACAAAGTACTGGCTTGTTTATACTGACTCCTCCCTTATGACAAATTCAAACATGTTCCATCTCTCCTACACCATGTTCAAGGTCCCTAGCAGATATGATTGTTCATCTTCCAACAACAGCACCCAAAAGGCAGCACTTCATTCAAGCCTAAGGGATCCTCCACTTCTGCGGCACCATTCTGCTCCTATGTCACTAATTCTTAGCCAGGACACTGATCTCAAACCATTTATATTGCATTTCCCATCAGTAACTCAAGTTCCAGGAATTGAGGTTGTTTGTGTTACAAACAAGCAAGAGAGAAATTCTGGTACACTATGCTGAGACAAACTGASAGCCACATCTTGAACTCAGCCAAATTTCTCCAGTTTATCTCAGTAATGGAGAGCAGCTTCTCACTGCGATGATCTAACCTCCAGCTCAACTCCAAAACAGACCCTGGGTGTTCCCAYTGGGTGAAGGAAACTCAGGAAATGAGACTGGCTAGTAACAAATCTCTCTCAAATTGCTCAGCAGGAGTTGACAAACTAGTTAATACAAACCATCCTTTACTGAAAAAGTTATTCCCTTCTGGGTCTTACTGGAGCATCCTGGATAATCTCTCATATCAACTACCATGGCAGGAATGAAGCAGAGTGAACTCCTGAAGACTACCAGAGGTCCACAATACTCAGGAGGTGTTGACCAAAATACACTGGCATATGCAAAGGTAATTGAAAATAGGCAGGATTTCTGTTCTGGACAATATAGACTGTATATACTTCTCCCTGCCCCACATGAAATACTACACAGATGAATATACTTACTTTTTATTTACCAGAACAGGTGAATTTATTATTGCTATAACTTACCACAGATCCAGCGTATCTGAAAGTTGCAAATTGCATAACCAGAAGTTTCACTACAATCTCAGACTATATCTCTTAAAAGCTCACTTCTATAGGACCAGCCCTTTTAACTCAAGCTGTTAKCCAATATTTGAGGTCCTTTTTGTTGCTATCAAGAGGGGGAAGAAAAAAAAAAAAGGCTGGAGGAGTTGGGTATTCCTTTGATGCTCTACAGTTAGAAAGTCAAGTGGAGCAGGTTCTTTGCCAGCAGTCCCCAGCCTCTTTCCACTCAGCAGTTGCTCCCAAAACACTTGTTTCCCAAAGCAGTGGTGTAGTTAAGCTGGGGCTACACATGTGCAGACGGGCCAGCCAGTTGGTCAGTCCCAACATCATAGCAAGATATCTGCCTTCTTTCCTTCCAGAAGGGCAATACATTTTCTATCCTCTACCCTGCTGCCAGTTTTCATGAACTTGATTATTCACTGGTTAACAAACTTGAAGTTACCCACTGGGTGCAGAAGTTATTAGGAAGGACAGAGATCAGACTGTGTGACCCCAGAAGCTGCATTTCCAGGCTAGAAAAAAGACTCTGTAACAGACCATTTTAACCAAGGCCTTGCATGTGGCCTGTGTACCTCCCATCTATTTCATAAAAGAAGCTTCAGTGCTTTTTTTGTTTATCTTCCATTAAGTTTGGGTTGTTACACACAATAGCTGCAGTGATGTCTCCTCCATCCCCTCCACAACAATATCTTAAAGCTCTAACCTCTTTACCAAATACCAAATTTTAGGATATTAATTATCAGTCCTTAGGAACCAGAGCCTTTCCTCTCAGTGGGTTTTTAGTATCTTCTAGGCCCTGCTCAAAGCTTGGTCTTTGTAACATTTACTTGGCTTTAACAGCAAAATTGGATGTGAATGATACAGAAATAACATAATAAGCAGCAGTAATTGGATTGACAATCCATTAACACAAGTTTAAAACCCCAGTGGTTATTACTGTGAATAAAGGGAGGGTTTGTCGTTCTTCATATTAGTACATGAATCAAACACTGGCACCAATAAGCAAGTAAAATTATTTCTGCAGATGGCTGAATTTGTGCTCTCATTTCTGCAGGCAGCACCCACAAGTGAGGGAACTATTTACTAGCTCCACTTTCAAGAAAGCGCCAGCTATGCCATGTACTAGCCTCGGAGCAAGCAGAACAGGCAGTGCCACAGCCAGCTTATAAACAGGTTTCATGCCATTGGACAGTGGTGACAAGGGAGATCAGACTGGTCTAAGCAGTTTTAGTGCCTAAGTGCATATTTCAGTTCCTCATATAAAAATGACCATTTATTAGATTTTTTTTCCCCCACCCCTCCTTTGGCTATGATTTTGTTCCCGAGCCAGAGAAACCATAGATTCTTCCTCTTTACCCTTCCTGCTTGGAAGTTGCCTAGAAAAATCCCAAAGACTATTTCAAGAATTCAAGAGGACTCCATTTTGCTAGAGTCTCCTTTACATCTTGAGTACTTCCCGTGTCAAAGGCATTCTTTATACAGCCTGCCCACCTTCCTATGTGGACTGCCTACGGAAAAAGGACCCCAGGCTCGCCCACCCATCTGAGAGGTCAGAGCCTACCCTGTTTGCCAAGCCCTCTCGCCACCCCCGCAACCTTGTCTGACCCTTCACTCATCTCTAGTAGGTACTATGAAAAAGTCATTTGCCATATTGTAGGACATGACTTAACAGTGACACTTCAGCCTCTCCAGATGGGCACCATGAGCCTCAGCAGCACACCTAATTGCCTTTCAGGTGGATGAGCACTGGTGATCCTCAATACTTGTCAGAAAGAGAAAAGCCACAAGGGATTTAATCAAATCAACAGTAAATGGCAGTTGGACAGGTACCTTTCTTTGGTACCTTTGAAACTGCTCAGAAAGCTTTCCCCCCCCCACGCAAGTTCCTCTCTCCTATCTCTTGTTACCTGCTGGCTTGAAAAGCTATGCTGACGGGCTTGCAAGAACAGCCAGCAATGTCCTTGGTGAAGCTTCATTTCAGAATTTAGGTCTGGTCTTGGCACAGTGCAGGCTGGATTTGGAAAGAACAGCAATGACCCCTCGTGGCTAGGGAGAAAAATAACAGGACCTACACTTCTTCCCATAGATTAGAAATGACCAATAATCAAATCTTACCTGCTAGTGCTCCTGTTTTTAGGCTTGGGAACAAAAGTGCCAGGTATTCTGGAAAGGAGGAACTGCATGAGTCACATACCTTCCCCCATTTAACACATACCCAAGTCCAAAATATCAGGGATGCTGCAGCTAGCAGGCAGAATCAGAAAACTCAGAGCTGAAGCAGTCTAGATACTGAGCTCATGGTTTCTCAGGTTGTATATTCACGTATTGAGCAGAAGTTAACTAGAACTGGTTCATGGTGGGGAGAGAGGACTAGCATAAGAAACATGGACATAGAGCGCAGTTTTAAACTCTCTTTAGACACAAAGCTATATATTTTCTGTTAAGGCATCTGAGTTGTTGCTCTGTTATGTAGAAGAAAATAGAGGACAACTCAGCTGTGTACGCCATGCAGCCTACTGTAGAGGCACCAGCATCCCTTTCCTGGGATCTGTATTATCAGAACCTGGCACCGTCTGGCCTTCAGGTCTGAGGATTCACACTTGGTGCTCGGTGCAGCACTAACTTAACCACCTGCAGAGAACACTTCCTCCAGTATGCTTCCACCATGTTACCTACAGCACTTTCAATAGCCTCATTACCTCCACCCCCTTTCTGACCCATTAGATGCATCCAGAAATGTCACTAGAAGCATTTTGCATTCATGTAACAGTTCAGCAGAACCATTTCCTGATATCAAATCATCAAACCTCTTTGAGATGTAGTAAAGTACAATCTTTTTACCCCTTGACCCACTTTTAACTTGCATGGACTTGTGTCATTTTAAGTAGCAGAGATGCAAGGAGATCTACTGGATCAAATTTGGACTGTTCACCTAAACTTCAAAAATGTATTTGAAATTAGGAAACGTCAGATATTCTATCTGTTCATATCTAAAGGTCGCACACCAGAAACCCTTGAATCCCTCTGTGTGGTAATAACATAAGCAGCATAAACTCCAGCAGCTGGATTGGAAAAATAAAAAAGTACTTTTTAATTAGAAGAAACAGGCTGCTAAAGCTTTTAGCCTCTTTGCGCTGTTCCTATCCATGCAGATGTGGATAACACTGGTACYAGCCTCATGCACAGACCTGAAAGCGTCACCATCAAGCTTCAGTTTTTAAGCTTCCCAAGTCACCCTGAGGAAGTGATTGTTGTAACATTTATCAGGAAATCCTCACAGAGCTCAAAATAACAGTTCCAGGCTCATGTATGGAGCTTTCCAGTGCCATCCTCAAAAACGTAAGTACTGTTTTACAGAGGCCGTACAGACAGAAGTCTCAGCTGTGCAACAGCAGAATAGGTTACCCATGTCCTTGCTTGTCCTTAGCCACTGAACTCCATAATGCTCTAGTATTTGGGCAGCAGCACTGGTGGCAAACGTCCAGCTCTTGCTATTTGGCACAGCAACAAGGCAGAGCTGCAGGGAAAGATTAATATTACAAACACGATCAGAAGCTGCCACCTAGTGCTTACTCTGGGCCACAGGCAGAGCAGCCAGAACTGGATGAGAAGCAACTAGAAGGATATTTCTAGTTCCCAAGAAAAGACTGAGCAAAGGATTTTTCTTTTTGCCTGGGGCAAGCATGAGAATTTCCTGTGTTAAAATTAGATTCAGTGCCAATTAGGACAGATTTTTTGCTTCTTCAGCCTTTTTAACAGATGCAGCTCAGCGCTGCAAACAGCTCTAATAATATATAATAAGTACATAATATAAACAATTCTAATAGAGCACCAAAGATCTGAGAGGACATTCAAAGGAAATCATCAGGTCCATTCTGTACAGGGAAGGTGACTGACTGACTGCCAGCACCTAGCTCAAATGCACAGCTCTAACCACTGGCCTGAGGATCTCGGCCAGTGTCCTATTGGGCTCCCCACCTTCCCCAGAAACAGCTGCATGACTCACCACTCCATGGGATTCTGCAGGGAAGCAGTGTCRAGCATGAGCCACAGTGATCACTGCCAGGCAATCTACCTTACAAGAGGACCTCTTCAAGAAGATATGCTGGAGAAGAAGGTGAAGCTCTGCTTGAATGGAATGAAGAGCAACGGTTGAAGGGGACATAACAAGACACAGCAACCACTTTGAGTGTCCTGGCAMAAGAAAGTTTGAGCCAACTGCAGCTCTTGAGCTAGACCAAATTCATTCTGGAGGAAGACAAGCCAATGCACACACTCCTGAAGGGCTAATCTCTCTTTCAAAAAAATTTATTGGAATGTAAAATATTTAATAGAAAACAATACTGAAGCCTCCTCAGACGAGGAGCTTACTGTATCAGGCATATAAAAGGGACCAGCAGGATGCACACRGTGCCTAGAGGGACTGAAAGGGCATTGCTTACCCATCAAAATGGCTACCTGGCTCATGTGGGCAGCCACATCATGATACATCCACTCCCAAACCCTTGAGATACATAAGCCTTGAACAGCCAAACTCAAAACACAGTTAGCAGGGTGAGGACACTCTAAAAAGAATCCTGTCCTCATAAGACTTGTACCTGTGATCTGTACTCTTTAAGAGACAGAGAACTCTCAGTCAGAGTCACAGACTGGTAGATCTCTATCACAGTAAAGAAAAATCAAAACCATTTAGAAAGCCTTTGAGGAGAGGAAAACTGAACACAAAACTCACCCCAGCTCCCTATCATTCTGCAAAYTCAGAGGCACTAGACACAGCAACTAGCATAATAAGATACATCCCAGTTATACCAGAATCTTCATAATGGTTAGAAATCCATTTTTTCAGGTTGCTGCACTAAAAGGCTAGCGTACCTAAGTACTATTTCGTACTATCRTACAAAAGGGGCTCAGGAGATATCCTAGTAGTTAAAATGAGGAATTTCGGTGTTTTCCAAGTTGTGGAATGAACATTGGGGACTGGGATACTGAAAAAATACTGGGAATCAAAAGCTGCCATGGTGGGGCTTCAAACAACCACTTCCAGCTGGGTGTCCTATCCCTCRAGATCCAGCAACCTCTGTCGGGTTTCCAGAACGATCTCCTCCATCACCTCTGGTTTGAGAATGTCTTTGATCTGCAGCAGAAAGAGGAGGAACATTAGCACTAAAGAGTGACTGCTACCTTTGCACACCATGGGCACAAGGGACCCTGTCACACAGCAATGTGTGGCAAGTGAGATACCTTCAGAGGGTCACAGTCAAACAAGACTATCATGGCAGAGGTTCCAAGACAAAGTTAACTTCCTCTTGGTTAGCAATTCTTACAGAGACCATAAGATATCAAAGGAGAAGCTAAATCTATGTCATATCCTAATCCTTGCTGAATGACATATACCAGTATTTAGGAAGGGGAAAGATGACTTAAACAGAAGTACAGTTCAAAAGAACATCTCATCTAGCTGAGTAGGCTGCCACTGCAATTGAAAGCAGAACACACTTCAGCTCTTATCTTTTTAGGGAAGGAGAACTACCAGTGACCATGTTGGCAGAACCTAACAAATCACAGAGAAAAGGTGTCAGGAAGACATCAAATTTAAGAAGCCTTCCAGCACTGCAGGACGTGAATATACAGGGGAGACCGGGCTCTGTACAATACATGGCACTTGCTTTTCCATTTGTTCTTAAACTGCACCTTACCCTCATACAATCCCAAACGTAACACTGTTTTCACAAGGATCACACAGGGTCAATAATCCTACCCAGCAAGGGAAACTTCTGGGTTGTGTGCAAAGATGGAACTATTTCTACAGAGAAAATGTCRGACTTTGCCAGAGGAAGAACTCTTTAGACTATCCCTGAATCTTCACAGTGCAAACTATGTCATRCATAAGAGATGAAGTACATGTTTTCACTTACTACTGGATCCCTTGTTTGGAAAACAGAAAGGAAGCCCTACCACACAACTTACTGACTTTAGTAGCAGCTGATGCGACTTTTCCACCCCCTCCCCACAGCATGGAATAAAGTAAACACTGGCTTTTGTACCTGATGGGGAAGGGATGCTTCATAGCAATACAGGATGCTGGTGTCAAAGAGCATCAACTTCTGAGTAACCAGAGCCACAATGCAGTTCCGGAGCCGTGAGATCACCTCCCGATCAGATAAGGGGACTGGCTGAGAAACAACAGAGGAAAAGAGCTGAATACACAGTGAAACAATATAAGCTTATTATAACAAAGYTTTGCCACAAATCTAATACCACATCTTGAAAGTCTCAGGTGACACCAAAAGGTGGCCTAAAGATGGAATCCTAGGTTATTTTCACACTTTCAAAGAGGTGAGGAATTGCTCCTCCATAGCCCAGCACATCTGAGAAATTCTCTCTCCTTCAAAAGAGAAGCACAAATGCTCAACCAAATGGCTGGTGGTTTCCCAGCTCTTCACAAGCATTTCCATACACCTCCTCAGGGAAACATTCATGTCTGTGCTGTGCTGTGGCAGATGGCAAAGCTCTTCCAGCAAACTTGGGAAGGCCATCTTCTGTAGCCCACCAAAACTGTTCCTTAGACTGGCTGCAACACTCCAGGGACAGCAGAAGGAATAGGTCTAGAAGTCTCATTTAGCACCAAGACCTCTATCATAACACTATGTTGTGATACTAGAACAAAAAAAGCTCCTAGCAACCTCCACACACCCTGATATGAACAGAACAGTCCACTGCTGAAAGTAAGATGGGTGAGGCCTGCTGAACAGCATTAAATAGTTACAGACTCGTTAATATAGTTCTTGCTGCAAGCAYAGAGGCAAAACAGCCTACCAAGCTGCAAGACGTTTGCAAAAGGGAAACTGCTTCCAGGTTCCAGATGAGAGAAAGGGGGACTCGGAAGTCCCCAGTACAGAACRTCCATTACTGATGTGCCTCTTGGACTGTGTCAGACTAGCAAAACATGGCTGGTAGGGGAAGGTTTGTCAYCTTCCCTGTTCCCTCACCTCCAAGTTGGTGGTGAAGCCCCCTGCCTCTTCATCTTTCTGCTCTGGAGTTGGGTAGATCCAGATGAAGCCATTGTTGCCGAGGATCACAGACGCACCACAGGGCAAGTCATGGAAGTGAGTCTTCTGGCGTTTCACGAGGGAGGGGGAGACCTGAACAAGCACACCTTGGCCAAGCTGAAAAGCAGACCATCAGACTTAGTGTGAGATAYGACCCACCACAAATACATCAGGTCACTGACATGCACTCCATTCTTGGTCTATGAACCAGCCAGCTTTAATACCCTTTCCTGTGAAACAGTGAATATAAAACCTGCCTGTCTCTGGGAGTGCTGGGAAGATTAGCTAATGTCTGTGCAGCCCTTTGAAGATGAAGAATACTCTACATTCTTAGCACAAATGTTAATAATATCTTGATCGTAAYTACACATCAACCATCCCTGCAGAAAAATGAAGAGTGAGAGGCCCAATTTAGCAGAACACTTTCCCTTTTAATCCAATAGCTGTCCTTCACCCTTTGCGCAATAAGCACACTTCGCTTTCATCTTTTAAATGCTAATACCTTTGGTCTGGTAATCCCAAACTGCAGCCTACGCTCCAGTGGCCCCTTGGCTTATTACAATGCGCAAAACCAGAGATAAATGCCAACTGCATAAAGCCTAAAATAGAGCCCTGGGGAGAGAAACAAGTTACAAGGGCAATGGCCTGCAGAATAGGAGTTAGCAAGTTTGAGCCAGAAGTTTTTTCCCCCCAGGGTTCAATTCCCAAAGGGTTAGTGGGGGAAACAGGACTCGCAGCCTGTAGTTGTGGACAGGGAGGGCTGTGGTTCAAAGGGCAACTCAAGGGCATTCCCTTTGCACTGGGGAACTCCGATCTGTTTTCCCAYGCAGGAGCTAAGATCCTTCCTAGCCTGTCAGAATGGGTTCTAACAATATCCTACATCTACTCCAGAGCTTTTTTCTTTAAAAAAAAAAAATCTCTCACAAAAGGCCCAATCCTGCTGCTACTCTGATATAAAGCCAAAGAAATTCTACTGATTTGGGCAGAGTTGTGCTGTATTTAGGAAGGGCCTGGCCYTCTACTGCAGGACCACCAAGCTAGCAAGAACTGTCTGATGGGCTACATATTATCCTTTATCAGAGCTCTCTGCAAAGGGATCTTCCCTCTCCTCCCTGCCCTTCTCACACCCCATTTCTTGCAGCAAGGGGAGGCCATCACAGAAACAGCTCYGATCTGCTTCAAATTCCAATCAGTTGCAGGTTTGGAAATCTAAATAATACTCAGCACCAGCCTAGACATTTYCATACAAGTCAACTGGAGCAGAATTAAGCCAAGACTGAGAGCTCTTGAGCAACTTACCTTCCCATATTTCAGACTCCGGGTGTGCAATGACACAGCCCCATCAGAAAATACAGACTGGACTTCTGCCTGTCAGTGCCACTTAAGGAAACAAGCTCCCTCATGCTACCCAGTGCCAACAGAAGCTGGCTGCTCATTGCCCAAAGGCAGAGAACTCTCAGTACCAGTCTGGCTAGCTAAGGTCTAGCCATTCTCACCCATGCCCCTTGGATGTTCTGTCTGAATGCAAGCAGTGGAAGGATACGCTGATGAGGTCCCCTTCCTGCAAATAGTCCCTCATTGCAAGCTCATCTTCTGCTGATCTCCTTCTCTGAAAAGCAGAATGGGAGAAAAGTTACACGTGGCCCAGAATGGAAAAACATCATCCAATTCCCACASTGAGGGGACCACCTCCTTACAATGCCATGCAAAACACAATCTTGGCTCCAAAGAAAAACAAGGCTCTGRTATTTAGATCACTGACGCTAATGTCCAAATAACATTAAGAGTTAAATAAAGATACCAGAGCACTACAGATCTACCTGCAGGCACAAACACCAATACTACACATGTGCTAACCATGGGAAGGGCTCCAGAGTCTCCTGGCTTCTCAGTGCCCAGCCCTCAGCTTCTGCTGTAGAAGCAGAACAAAACAGGGCTCTGGCACTGTTCTACATGAATTGCACTCACCAGTTCCCCACCAGGTAAATTCATAGATGACAGCAACAAGACTGAATCTAGCCTGGAGTTGGTTTCCACTTTCCATCGTTTCTGCTGAACCTGGAAAAGAAAAATTCTGTTGATATACGCTCAAAAAAAAATATGAAGAAAAGCTCTTCACCAGAGAGGGAGGTCCGGCAGCCACTCAAGCCCGCAGCCCCACGCGATGCAAGCTGCAGACCGACAAGCCACGCATGGTGATTGAACTGAATGGCCCATCCTGGGATGTGCACTAATATCAGCGAGCTCGCACTGTACTTGCACTGACACTGACAGAGGTGGGAGCTGAGACCTACTTTTAGTCTCATCCTTTTTAAATCCCAAATGTTAATAATGTCTCCATAATTAAAACCATATATTTTCTCCTCAGTTCTCAGTAAGTCTTTTTCAACATCCCACAGACTGGAAAAGCTTAGTCAAGCCAAGTTCAACCCTGCAAAGCACTTACTYGTCCTAATGCACAATGGCAGGTGCTAAAAAGCACAAATACTAATGTGCTTTTAGGAGCATTAGAAATGCTCTGGAACAGAGACACATCAATCTGGTGGACCATCCTCCTCATCAGTAGCACTCTTGTGGTTTAAACATGAGCCAAGCCTTAATTCCCGCTTAATCGTGTGTCAGGAAAAACTGAGTCACTAACAGGGAGGGGCGGCCAGGACCTCTGCGAGCTTTACCTCAGTGATCCTCCCCACCACGATATCGCCAACTTCACCGTTGTACCTGGGAGCAAGAAAACACACGTTAAAGAAACCCTCTTCTCGCAGCGGCTTAGGAACCGCGCGTGCCTCGGCCGCTCTCGTCACCGCCGCAGCGCCCCGCCGCGTGCGAGGGGACGCGAGGATGCGCCAGGCCGTCRCGCCAACGAGGCCTGGCAGCCGCTCGCACCTGGTCTTCAGCGCTTTGACGTACACCAGCTTGTTCACCCTCTCCACGGCGCCGGCCACCGAGGCGATGAGCTTCTCCTCGTCCACGTAGGTGCCGTGGCCCCTGCGGAGAGAGCGGCCCCGAGCGGGGAGTCACCRGCCAGAATCCCCCCCCCSCMGCGCCGCTCCCCGCAGGGAGCGGAGCCGGCAGCCCCCGCCGCCTGCCCCCACCTCATGTAGCCCGTGTCCGTGGTGATGATGTCCCCCGGCGCCACCAGGTGCTTCTCGCCGCCCGGCGCCGCGCTCTGCCTCACCGCCTTGCGGGCCACCGGCAGCCGCATMGCCATCGCCGCCATGTTGCGTGCGGGCAGCGCCGCGCCGGCGCCCGCTTCCACACGCGCCTTCCGCCCGCCATGCTGGTTGCTGGCAAGAGYGACCCTGAGGCCAGCGCG
This sequence comes from Apteryx rowi, assembly GCF_003343035.1. Classification (NCBI taxonomy): domain Eukaryota; kingdom Metazoa; phylum Chordata; class Aves; order Apterygiformes; family Apterygidae; genus Apteryx; species Apteryx rowi. Next base: position 1,809,307 of record NW_020448196.1, on the reverse strand, counting down.
GCGCCATCTTGGGTGAGGGCCGCTGGCGGCCGTCGGCGGCAATAGCGGCTTCGTGGTGGGCGGCCATTTTGGTTGCTGGCAGAAAAAGAAGGTGTGGGCTTCACTGCATTGGGATTCAAAGGGAGAGGGGGGCCATCTTTAGTGCGGGAAAGCTGTTCTCCCCCCCTCGAAGGGGCAGGCTGTGGGGCTGAGCGGGGAAGGCTGCCCCACAGCCCGGCTCCCCCACCCCATAGCAGGCACCATCCTCAGGGAGAGCTGCCCCGGCGCTCCCACCCCCGGGCAAGGGCTGTGCGTGGGGCCGCCGGCCCCCAGGCTGGAGCCTCGTGGGCAGCCACAGGCCTCCCCTCCCACCCGTGGCCCTGGCAGGCCGGGCCAAGCCCCCGCTTCCACCGCGTCACCCCGGCGGCGGCGCCTGCTGCCCTTTGCGTSCCCCCACCACCTCGCCAGGAAAAGGCAGGTGCTTGTTGCTTGCGTGCGACAGGGAAGGATTGTATGAGACTATTCAGAAATCACATTTCATAGGTTATAAAAAAAAATAAAATAAAAGGCAAAAAAGAAGCCAGTGATGACCTTTAGGATTGCTTCACCTCCTCCAGACCAAGACCAAATATTATTCTTTCAAGCAAGACTTGTATCTGTAGCCCGTCACAGCTGAAATACGACTATTATTTCACGGAAGATACCGACAGTTGTCGTTTCAAATAGAGACTGCACAAGCAGAGACAAGAAGATACCAAACCAAATAACACCACCCGATCTGGAGCTAAGCTGAAGTTACCACTTCTCTTTCAGCCCTGCAAAAGGGCTTCTGTGTCCCAAAACTAAGCTTTCCTCTTCCCCAGCTGCCCTAATTGCTCTAACGGCTGATACTTCACCTCCTTCTTCACCTCGTGCTCGTCAAAACCTTCCCTCGTCCTGGCCACAGCTGTTCTTCCCCAGGCACAGAGCAAAATAAAGCTTCCCAAACTATCCATCTTCCAAATGATAAATGTTCCAAGTAATTTTTATTTAGAATACAAGAGAGAGGTACAAATGTATTTACACTGTGTACATATACAATCAAATAATATATAATATCAAAGTTTTGTAAATAATGTTTTACATAAATATTTACAAAGTTAAAGTGACAGTTGGGTGTTTTTTTTTCTGGAAGTAAAACACAGTTTGTGAGAACTTTATACATCTTAGACTTATAATTAATATTAGAATACCTTCTTTTAAGCTTTATGATACAAAGCCCTCCTCTCACTTGTGGCAGGACTCCAGAGGGCGCTTAGAGTTGTCCTTGGGGACAGAGCTGGCCCAGGGACCGGCTTTCTCTGTCCCCAGAGGGCAGCAGAAGTAAATTTAAATGTTCCCGAAAGGCTGCAGGGAGCGAGGGGAGCGATGGTCCCCGGGCCGGAGCAGGCACGTTGCCCCGGTGCACCGGCAAATCCACCTAAGACATCCTGCTGTTTCCTGCCCCCGGAGGCAGGATCCCCTTCGCCCCCTCTGCCAATCCCAGGGACGAGGGACGCCCTGCTCCGCTTCTCCCTGTGGAGGATCAAGCCAGGTGCGGCTGCACCCAGCGGCTTGCAGAGCCGGGGCAGGGGGGGAACCCCTCGCTCACCAAACGGCCCCCCAAACCCCGCGCGGACGGCGATGCTCCGAAAACGAACCAACGCGCCCGTTCGACGCCCAGAGCAGCCCTGCCTCTGCGCCCCGGCTCCGCCACGGGTCGACACCCCCCACCGCGCGGCACGTCTCAGCGCCGGGCTTTGCCCCTCGCCGTCGGCTGTCCGCAAAGCCGCCGCGCCGGCGGCTCACAGCACCATGGTGGGGATGTGATGGGCCAGGGAGGCGGGATGGGGCACGGGCAGGGCCGGCGAGTGAGCCTGCAGGGAGGCGTTGGGGGGCCGGTGGCGGGCGCTTTTCTGGTGGGCCCGCAGCCCGGCGAGCTGGGAGTAGGCACTTTGGCAAACCTGGCACTTGTAGGGGCGCTCGCCGGTGTGCAAGCGGACGTGGTTGCGGAGGGTGGAGGACTGGCTGAAGCGGCGGTTGCAGAAGCGGCACACGAAGGGCTTGTCCAGCGTGTGGATGCGCATGTGGGAGCGCAGGTTGCTGCGGGAGTTGAAGCCRCGGTGGCAGATCACGCAGCGCATGCGCCCCGTGGTGCTGGCGCCCGCCTCCACCGCGTGGAAGTCCTCTGGGGACGACAGAGCGCGGGACGGGGACCGTCAGGCGCTGCCCTCCGCCCCGGCTGCTCACCCCCTTCCCGAGCCCGCGGCGACCACCCGGCGCCCCCTCCCTTGCTCCACCTGCCCGCTGGGGACGGCTGCAGCGGCCCCACGGACGGAGACCCCCATCCCCGGCTCGAGGCTGGCATTCACGGCTTTGGGATGGGGCCAGAGCTGGGAACCATCTCCCTAAATTTGGGGTGAGGGGATTGCTCCGCCTGATCCATGTCTCCCACAGAAGGGGCTCCCATGGTGCTTCTCCCCTCCATGTGCAGAGCCGGGGGAGACAAGCGCAGGAGCAGCTCCAGCCTGACTCCTCCGGCTCCTCGGCAGTGCTCCGACACCGCGGCAGCCCGAGCTGCTCGGCTCTCAAAGGCTCTTTATTCTCCCGCTCCGAGAGACCTGGTGCCCACTTCACAGAGCCAGGCCCGCAGGRGGAGGGGGCCCGGCTCCGAGAGCAGGGTGATTTGGGGAAAAAAGGGTTTGCGGCGTTAAACACCGAAGAGGGAAATCGGCCGCTTTGTCCACTTGGCGTTTCGCGGTGCGTCGGGGCTCCTTGCTGCCTGCTTGCACACCTGCCCTGCTCCCCTCCCCGAAACTGTCCCTGCCGCACCAACACGCTCCCCACGGGCTGGGGCGGCCGGCTGCCAGCCACGGGACCAGCAGTTGCCCTGGGCTAATCGGTTCGGAGGAAGCCCCTCGAATCACTAGGCACCTGCCCAATCTTCATGGGCCTTTCTCAGGGGAGACCGGCTTTCTCTGACACGAGCTGGCTCATGTGTAAGAGAACGGGGCCGGGGGTGGGTGCTGCTGCTGCACGGTCCCTGCGTTCGTCCCCACGGAGCTGGAGAGTCTTGCATGTCCCCTGGGATGTCGCTGCCCCATGCCCACCCCTGGCCTCGGGGACGAAGGGAGCCGGGGGCAGAGGATGGGCACAGAAGCTGCACCCGTGGCCGTTCCCGATGTTACCTACCGTGCTTGTTCTTCTTCTGCTCCTCTTCCAGCCCCGGCACGCCTGGGATGCCCAGGAAGGTGTTGTGGGAGTTCCCATACCAGACCAGCAGCTCTTGGTCCGGAGGAATCATCTAGAGGGAGGGACAGAGACGGGGGTGTCAGGAATGGACGGCAAACGGCTCCCCATGCACCCCTGCCCCGTCCCTTTGGACCTGCGCTCGCCATACCTCGCCTCCCGCAAGGTCTGCTGGCATCCGGGACCTGCCAGGATGCCCGAGCACCCCCGAGCCCTGAAGGCGACAACACAGCAAGGCTCACCACCGTCCACCACCAGCACGGACCTGCTCCCGGGTCCCCCCCATGCCGGGCCACAAACACTGTGGCCGGAGAAGAGGCAGCTGCAGACTGCGCAGGCAAAGCCGGGATCCCCGGAGCAAAGGACCGAGAGATCCCTGCTGCTCGGAGAGACGAGGACGCGGCAGTGCACAGAGACACGGAGAAACACACAGCCCCGTGAGGGACAAGCGAGAGAYGGCAGCGACGGAGACTGACGCAGGGAGCCATGATACAAAAACCCGACTTGGTGCCTCCACGGAGCGTTTCAGCTCCGGACGGAGCAGGCGGCACCTGCTTGCTGTAGGACATAGGCAGCGTCTCCCACCCGACGCTGCTGGGGCTTGTTTGAGCAAGGTCGCGCCTGCATTTGGGTGGAAACGCGGCTGGACCAGCAACAGGCTGGGTGCACGCGGGGCAGGCGGAGGAGAGCTCGTGGGCCGCGGGAGGAGCGGGGAAGGCGGGCGACGCTGCCTGCACCCAGGCCCTGGCGCCTGCAACAGCTCAAACACATCCGTAGGGTCAGGGAAAGCCTTTTGCACCACCGCTGCTCCCATTTTTGTGAGCTGATCGCATTTCTCCTTCCCCTGTTGTTTCTGTTACATTCCTGCACCATCAGAGGTGTCGGGGTGGCCGGAGCGAAGGGCCAGGAAACGCCGTTGGCAGCCTCCCGCGAGAAGCAGCTGCGGCGGGGAAGACGGATGCTCTCGCACAGGGGAGCAGCTGCTCCAGGCAACACTAACATAATCACTTTATTAAAAAAAATATATTTTTCCCTTGCCAGTCCCTAGTGTTAGGAACATAATTCAGAAATGGGAAGGACCTCTGTTTTGGAGAACAGCTTTCCATGCGCAGAAAAGCATTGCCTGTATGAAACACGGACCATAACAGTTAGACCATCAGAGCACTTAAAATGTGCCTAATCCTAAGCACCTGAGAGCAGAAGGAATTTGACTTTGTACGTTTAAGTGTCCGTCTGCACAAGCACCTTGCTGGGGCTGCAGAGCACCCTGGAAGGCAGGGGAAGCCAGTACCGATTTCCATCCCAGACTGATGCTGTTTCTCTGTATCATTTTCATGTAAAAGAAAATGATTTTTAATACAATAGGATAAAATACCGCAGAAGGAGTAAGCCCCAAGTGCATGCATGCATGTGTGCACGCAGGTGTGCAGCCGTGCACACGCACCAGCAGTGGGCGAGCACTTGAAACATTTTAAGCTGCTGCCCAGGAACCTCCCGGCCTTCTGGTCAAAGGCTAAAACTCGCTGCCCTCACGCCACGTCCCGGCAGCGGCAGCTGGGAACTGCTGAGGAAGAGGACGGGAAGAGCAAAGCAGCAAGCGAGGGGAGGAACGGCCAAAGCAGATGGGAACGCTAGTAGTGAGTAGTGACAAAGGCACCCAGTAAATCTGATTTTGTGGTGGGTGGGTGAGAACGGCATCCCAGGAGGTGCCGCGCGGGAGCCATGGGACGCTGCAAGCACCGGGGCAGGAGGCTGCGTGGGAGCCCCGCGGGGACAAGCGGGGCGACGGCGCGTAGCAGTGCCCGAGCGCACACGGACACGCGCGCTGCTGCGAGGGCACCACGGGGGTCAGAGCAGCGTCCCCGTGTCCTGCCCCTGGCAGACTGGCCCGACCCTCACTGCGTTTGAGGGAAGCCTGCAAGACTCGAGTTTTGCAGGTGGTCTCCGGGCTGATGCGGGTCTCCCAGTGCCGGGTTCGCGATTAGTGAAGCCGGTGCCTGGAGGCGACACGGCCCGGGAGCGCGGGGGGGGCTCGCGCCGGTCTGCGATGCGCCGTTTGTGCCCCTGCGGCTCCAAGCCGGGGGATCAGCGAGCGGAGAGCGAGAGCCACGGAAGGAAAACCCTCTCTTGCTTTCTCTTCTCTTTTTCCTTGTTGGGTGCACAAACCCCGGCGAGTTCAAACAAACGGAGCAGAGCCAGCGTTGCCGTGCGTGTGCAGGCACACGCGTGTGCACACAGGCGCGGTGCACGCGTGGGAACGGGGAGCCCGCGGAGGCTGCGGGTCCTGGACCCGTCGTGCGCAGYTGTGACCCAGCCCCTTGCGCACTCAGGTATTTCCCTTCCTCGTGCTTTCGCAGGGAAAGCGCCCGGCCCCTTCCCTGCCCCATGGCCGGGAGCGATCCGCGCCGTGCCGGAAGCAGCGGGAGCAGGAGCGACGGCAGCGCCGCTATCACGGGCCGTCCCCGGACCGCGCTGCCCTTCCCCGCCAGCCACCTCCCCGGCACCCGCTGCCCAGCTCTCACGTTTCAGCTTCCCCGTTTGTGCGAGGGAAGGAAGCTAATCCTGCCCTGGGGCTTCCCGATTCAACCACGGCCCAAACCTGCAGATTAACTGCGGCTGTCCGARGCCTCTGCGTGCACGTCCCAAATCCTCGTCTCACCTGCCCCGCCATCTGCGCACACACAAGGTCTGCTAGGAGGAGGAACACAGCTGGATTCCTAATTACACCAGCGTTAGGTGGAATTATTTTACTCCTTTGCATAATGTAAGAAGAGCAATAAAAAGCGGTTGAGCTACGTTCACAACAGGCACACCTGCCCGCAGGAATATCAGGTCTTAAAACTGGATGCAGCTACAGGATGCCCAGGAYGGGGAGAGCAGCGCAGGAGCGCTCAGCGCTCTCGGTCRCAGACCTGCGCGGGGAAAGGCCGCAGAGCCCCGGCTAGACGCGYGGGCTTTCCAGCTGCAGGGAAAGGCTGCGCTCCTCCCGCTTCCAAACCCACCTACTCGCCTTTCCCACCCCACTGCGGTGACCTGAGGCCCAATCCTGCTGCTGGCTTGATGCAGGAGTGAGCTGCGGTCCTGTCCTGTGCAGGGTTTGAGCATCTGCTTCTCTGTAAGCCGATGCATGAAATAGGTCTGGGGACCTGCCTGCAGATATGTCTGGACATTCATGCTCTTTCCCGGGTCAGACCCGTCTCCCAGCCACAGCCATCCACACTCCCAARTGCTTGAGGCTCTGGACCCAGCACTGGGATAACACTGGGCAGGGCCAGTCCCATAACACCGGGATGAGAAGGGAGATGTCCCCACTTGTGCCCATTTAAGCCAAAGCTGCTGCACTGCGACCTCCCCCCAGCCACCACCTTCTTCCACCTGCAACAGTGTCACCTCCACTCCGGCTCCATCCCTGCTCCGCCAGCACAGCCGGCACCTGCCCAGCCTCGCTCCAAGCAGCACCTGCCCCAGCTCAGCCTAAAAGCCGCTCCCCAAAGCCTCTCCCAGGTCCTTCTGCACCCTTTCTAGTCCACTGCTCGTCTGGAGGGGCGGCGGGGGGAGATGTTTGTGGGGATATGGTACCTACGCAGGGCTGGTCACCACTGTCACCTGCCTGGTGCTGCGTGTCCTGTACGTGTGTAACCCTGCCCGAGGAGCCCAACACCCACCTCCATCCTGGTGTCTCCCGCAGGGAGGCTGTGAGATGGGGGACACATCCAGCCTCCACCCTGCAGCACAGCAGCCAGTGCCGCGGACTCTCGATGTCCCTGGGATTGGCGCCTGCCTCCGCACCCCCCAGTGCCCACCAGCATCTCTCGCAGGAGCGCCTGGATGAGCTGGGCAGGACCAAGGATGCTCCCTGCCGCAGAAAGCCCACGGCCCGGCTGCGCTAGCTGAAGCATCAGCAATGTGCCATATCCTGCCTCCTCCGCAGCTCCCTGCCCAGCTCCGACATCCCAGGGACCGCCGGGCCTGATCCCCCTCTCACGCTCATTTTACACCCGGAGCTGCTCTTGATCTCTAGGTGAAAGCTGTGCGGATTTGAGCCTGGGCTTTGCTYGGCACTTGCGTCTCGTGGGAGCCCCACAGCTTTCCCCAGCTGCAATAGGGCCTCTCTGGCTTGGCACAAGACCTGGCCCTCCAGGCAGAGGCCCCATCTTTTGAGACAGCATCAGAACCCCAAACCTGCCCAGATCCCCAACAGGGCCAGGATTGCAGGGCTTTTCACCCTTTACACCCCAAAACAAGCTTGGACCGTGTTTTCTCTCTGTCTGCTCAGCACCCATCACCTCGAGAGCCCACCAAGAGGGGCTGGAGAGGAGAAGGGCCCTTCGCTGCTCTCCAGAGCCTCCCTGAAGGCCACACAATGGCCTTTCCCCACGGTGCCAAGCTCCCTTCTCCGCGTGGGTGCAGTTCTCCACTGGGGCCGTGCCAACCCTGCCGCCCCCAGCGGGTCCAGGTACCAGGGAGCAGCGAAGCCCCCCTGCACCAACCGTCCACTCCCACCGATGCCCCAGCGAAGGGCTGAAGAGCAAGGGAGGGTCTGCAGGGTGGGAGGTGGCAGCGTCCCGCTCCCCTCCCGCCGCTCCCAGGCTGCTTCCCAGCCTCTTTTACCTCGATGGCCTTGTAGAAGATGCTGTTCCCGATCTGGATCACCTCCAGGTTCTGCTCTTGCTCGTTGCGGGCACATTTGATGTAGGTCATCCAGCTCCGGTGGTCCTCCTGGCTGGCATCGATGAAGTACCGCACGGTGCCGTCTTCGTTGAAAACCTGCGAGGGGGAAAGAGAGGTTGGTAGCGTCGCTGCCCGGGGTGGGTTAAGCCCCTTCACCCCTGCCTGGGGCAATCGTGCTGCCGGGGGCGGAGGATGCTCTGGAATAAAGTCCCTGGCCAGGGGGACTGCAAAGCCAGCACAGCATCGGGGCGAAGGCCCTGCGGGCAGCCGAGAGCCGCTGCCTCCGGACAGGAGGTGCCCAGACCATCGCTGCTCTCCGTGCTGGGCTGCGCAGCCGGCGCCTCTGCGGCAGGGCTGGTGAAGGGCTCCCTCCTCTCGCRGGGTGTCACGGCTGGCCCTGGCGGCTTACGCCCGTGGGATGAGCCAGCTCTTCCCCTCTCGGCAGAGCCTGGCCGGCAGCTCAGCCCCCAAAGGGGGTATTTGGCATCCTGCAGCCGCCTCGGGGAGAAGAAGGGCCGGCATGCCGGGGTGGAGGAGGAAGGTGCATGGCAGATCTGGCCCTTGGGGAAGAGGCATTGCGGGGAAGGCGAGGAACATTTCTATGAGGCAATAAAAAATAAAAAAATAAAATAATCAGGACAAGTCYGACACTTGGTGAAAGCAAAGAAGTGAGCAAAACCTGGTATATTACTGTGCCTGAATGCTCGGCGTCCTGGCAGCTCGGCTCCCCCAAAGCCTGCTGCTTCGGCTGGGGTTATCTGCACCAGGGTTGGCACAGAGAGGGGGACAGGAGAGATGATTTCTCCCATCTTGCGGGGTGCTGGGAGATGCCAGCCTGGCGTTTCACTGCGGCAGGAAAGGGCAGGGCAGGATGTGATCCTGCCGCCTGGGAAGCAAGYGACGCGGTCTCGGGCTTCTCGGAGAGCAGGCTGCACCCTGAGCGTTGCCCCAAGGGCTGCGGGCTGAAGAAGCCAWCTCCTGCCCCAGACTCAAGGGTCTCCTAAAACCAGTCAGCCCTGGAGGAGCCCAGGTCTCCTTTTCATAAATGGGGAAACTGAGGCACAGGGAAGGGAGGGGAGTTGCCCGATGCCACACAAAGCACAAGACAAAGCCCCAGGATCCTGTCGCCCGGTCCTGCCAGACAGAGGGGGCTGGGGTCGGGGTTTACCTCCCACATGAGGTTGTTGTTCTTGCACAGGTCCACATGCTCCGGTGAGATAACCCGGCCTGTGAAAGGTCCCATCTCGGTCCCAGCCTTGATCCAGGTCTTGGAGAAGATGCCCAGCCCTTCTCCAGGGATGGAGCTTTGCGCAATGATCACTTCCGACGGCAGCACCAGGCTGGACAATTTCTGCACCTCTGTGTGCATCGGAAARAGGGGTTGGAAAAGGGACCCACCTGCTTCCTTCCCCCCTTATACCCCATCCCRTCCCTTGCCAACCACTCCCGGATGCCAGGGTCCCCCCAGACACCCCCAGCCTTCCCCAGCTCAGGGCTGGGGGAGCACCACCAGGGTGGGGAGCAGAGGGAGCGAACGGGGGTGCCCAGGGGGGCCGGGCGGGCAGCGGGGACCCCCCCCCCCTTGGCACCTACAAAGCGCTGCTTTGTGGCGGGCGGCAGCCCCAGCCCAATCCCAGGTCTGAGCCTTTTAAATGCCCAACTGGGATCCTACAATGTCTTACAAGGTTCCCCTCCAAGGCATTGAGGAGGTACCTGGGAAAAGCAGCCCGGGCTGGGCGAGGGAGCGGGGCTGAGAAAGGGGGTTAAATGGTGTCTATTTCGGCCCATCCAGCAATTTGTCATGCTGTTAAAGTGATCTGCATTCATTAAACTCAACTAGAAAGAAATTGCTAATTCTAAATTCATTAGTCCTTTAAGAATGCTGTAGCGATACATTGTGCTTGAATGGCGCAAGGGCTTGTTTAAAAGGGCCCAGGAATTCCTCTTACAAAATGGGGAGATGAGATGGTTGACATATTGTGAATGGAAATGGAATTAGCCTTCATGGTAAATTAAGAGAGGAACAGAAATCCGAGAAGGGGAAAAGGGAGCCGGGACGCCCCGGCGATGCCGGGGCGAGAGAAAAGATATTGTCCCGGGCTGCTGAATGAGGGATGAGGGTTGGGGACGTCTCGGAGAAAAGAAGCGGCCCCGGCCCCCGCCTCTGCCCCCTCTTAAGCCCGCGGTTTAAGTGGGAACTTTCTCAGGTCAAGCCCAAGTTAACTAAATGAATTTAAAGCCCTTCTTCCCCAGTCAACTGCTATTACACGCCTGRGGAGAGCGGGCGCGGGGCCGGCGCTGCGCTGCGCCGTGCGGGGCCGGGATCGGGATCGGGGCCGGCATCGGGATCGGGGCCGGGACCGGGACTGGGACTCACCTCCGGAGAAGGACTGAGCCAGGACCTCGGCCGTGAAGGCGGTCTTGGGGCTGCTCTTCTCCTCGAAGAGCTGCTCGCCCAGGACGTTCCTCCAGCGGCCGTAGAGGAAGCTGTGCAGGATGTCGGACGTGATCACCTCGGCCAGCGAGAGCCCCTGCGGCTTCAGCCCGGGCTTGAGCACCAGGGCTTCGGCGGGCAGCACCGAGCCCATCATGGGGGCGAGGCGGCGGGCGGGCGGGCCGGGCTCGGCGGGGCGCGGGCGGCGGGCCGGGCTCCGTGCCGCTCGGCGGCTCCCGCCCGGCTATATATGAGCTTCATTGACCCTCCTAATTGGTTATTAATGACCTCCCTGACGTTGGCGGAGAGACTGGGGCTGCCGGAGCGAGGCGAGCCGTCGGAGCCCCCCTCCCCTCCTTCCCTCCCCTCCCCGGGGGTGGGGTGGTTGGAGGGAGGGACACTGCGCGCACACACACACACACACACACACACAGCCGTGCACATACACACACGCATAAACACACATGCACCCGCACCGGCTCAGCCCACCCGAGCCCCCCGGCCAAGGCAAGGCAAAGCCGGGCGCCTGCCCCCTCCCCGGGGCCGCGGAGAGGCACCGAGCCCGGCGGAACCGCCCGCGCCGCTGCCGCTCCCCGGCCGGCCCCGCCGCGGACGGGGCGCACCGACCGGCTCGGCTCGGCCCGGCCCGGCTCGACCCGACTCGGCCCCGAGGGCTCCGCGCCGGCCCCGGCCCGCGCTCCGCGCCCGGCCCCGCCGCTCGTTTTGGGGCGAAACCCGGCGGTTTGGGGCCGCGGCGCAGCACAACGAAATCCGCGCCCGCGGCGCCGCCAGCCCCCGCTGCCGGGCGCCGTTGCGTCCCCACGGCCCCGGGGAAACGGGCCGGAGTCCGGCGGGCCGGACCGGGCCTCCCCGGTCGGGCCCCGAGGGGCCGAGGCTCCCTGCTACCGCCCTGGCGCCCGGGCCGGTACCGGCGGCCCCCGGCAGCGGCCCCGACGGGCCGGC
>NW_020448196.1:1745596-1797958 GCF_003343035.1 Apteryx rowi | reverse complement strand
GCCCCCGACGGCCCCGGAGCCGCGGCGGATCGGAGCCTCCCGCCAGCGGCAGCCGCCGGGGAAACCAGCCCAGTCGGGGAAGCAGCCCCGTCGGGGCGGCTCCCGCCCGGCGCAGCCCCGCTGCGGGCGGGACGGCAGCTCCGCGGAGATCCGGGCTCCCCCCGGCCCGAGCCGGGCTGCTCGCCGGACCCCGGGGTGGGCAGGAGAGGTGCGGTGTCCGGGAGCGCCCTGGAGCAGAAACCCGGGCAGCCCCCGGGGGTCCCTCGGGGTTGAACCAGCGCTGGGTCCTAAAACCTGAGGACAGTCCTCAAACGCAGCCCAGCGCACACGCACGGGGCTCTCGCCGCCTTCGCTCTTGCACCTCCAGCCGCGGCCAGCATCCCCCAGCCGCAACACCCAGCCCAGGAGGTGCCCAAACCCGCGTCCCTGCCGCATTTCCCAGGAGAAAGGGGGAAGAGCCGGGGCTTGTGCCAGGGAGAGCTGCCACCTCCAGGCCCCAGGGGGAGCAGGGCCAGGAGTGAATCTCCCCCCATAATGGGAACGGCTCTGCCACKTCCCCCCGGGTGATGCAGGGGCCAGATCCCCCCCCCCCGGCCCCAGAGGGGCTCCAGCATCCCCGGGGCTCTGCTGCTGCGCAGGGAGCCGGGCCAGAGCCCCACTGCTCACCACCACRCTCCTGCCCACCTCTGGAGCCAAAGACACTCCCCAGGCAGCCCTGGTGCCCACGCCACGACCCCTGCCTGCTCCGCTGAGCCTTTGGCCGGTCCCTAAAGACCTGCAGCCTCTGTGGACCTGCTTCTGTCCCCCACAGGGGTGGCATCAGAGCAGCCCCCCTAAATCCTGAGTGCCCCCCTCCCTCAAGGCCTGCAGTTTTGCTGGCTCAGTAAAGGGTTAATCTTTTTTGGATTTAAACTCAGTCCTGCTGTGTTGGAGCTTARAGCCCTCTCCTTAGCCTTGTTCTTTTGATTTTCATGAGGACAAGGGGCTGCAAAGGGCTAGGATGGGGGGGGGGGCACTGGGCCCCAAATTCCTCAGGCAATCAAAGGCCGGYTCCTGCACGCTGTGTGTCTCCGGAGGGCACAAACTCCCGGGCAGGCCCACAGGGAGCAAACCGAGCCCAGGAGGGGCAGAGACACCCAGCAGCCCCCAACCCACCAAGGGGACGTGCCCCTGGGCCTGCCCCAAACCTCGGGCAGGGAAATACCTCAGCCTCGAGCAGACCCCCCCCCCCCGGCTCCCCTCACCTTCCCACCCGCGGTGCCGAGCGACGCGTGGCCGCCCGGACCGCGCCGGGCTCCCCGCTGCCTTGGCACGGCCCGTTTGGGAGCCTGCTGCCGCGGCCCTCGCCCCGGCCAGCTCGCGGGCAAACAAAGCGGGTCCTGCTGCCCTTCTCTCCACGCCAGGCTGGGCTCACTCGGCCCCAGGCTTGGATTTTACAGGGTTAGTCTGTGAGGCGGTTTCTCCCTTTGGCAGCGTGGGCTTGCGAAAAGGTTCTTACAGTGCAGGTGAAATTGCTTATTCCTATTAACACGATCAAGAATATTTGCAGCTGTCAGGAAGCAGCCAAAGATTTTGGCTGCTGAGGGTATTTGCCTGGAGAGAGGCAGCGCTGTCCTAGAAAGAGAAGGTTAATAACCTACCGGGGCTTTTTTTGTTTGTTTTTAATGTACATAAAAATAAGTTTATTTTGGCTTTCTGGACTTTGGATATCAGACCCATCAGCCTACGTGGCATATGAATATTTTAGCTTTGCTATATATAACACATCAGGTGGAAGGCTTTCAAAACACACGTACTGCTTTCAGCCGCTGAAAACAAGTGATCCCCTTGAATCCCCCAAGTTATCCCAGGACAAAAATACACTCATAACCCCCGTGGCTGCCCGGGCGCTGGTGCGGGTCATGCTGCAGGGCRGGGGGGCCCTTGCCTCCCCCTTGCTTGAAAAAGGTGGAAAAAAAATCCTCCTATTTTTTGAGGAGGTTTTAAATTTCCCCAGCTGTTTTCCAAACCTCCTTCCCGCTACGAGGAAGGTGCTTTTGCCCCCCCCCTCCCTTTTCGTTTCTCTTTTTTAATATCGTAGCTATCCCTCCTTTTTAACATTTAAGAGGAAACAAGTTTAATATTCATGGCTGTTAATAGAGAAGGCCCATTATCGCCGCTCCATTGTTCTGAGCCCCGCACAATGCTGCTTGTATTTTCATGTGTATATTCCCAAAGTTCCTTCTGAGCGTTTAGTGAGCACTTTAATATTCATGGGTGTTAATAGAGAAGCCCTCAGTATATTGGCATATTGTTGGGAGGTGTACATATTGGTCTGACTTTGAATAGCCACAGTCCTCTTTTCTTTTGCTCTGTTTTGCAGGGTTGATGGGCCAGGAGTAAATGGGCATTTTTCCCCCCCGTCTCCCCCTTACAGAGAGAACATCTTTATTCCAGTCCCAGACTTTCTGGTTTCCCATTCAGAACCCTCAGAAATAATGTCAGGCAGAAGAAAAGTGGAGCAAATCAATCTTTCATGGTCTTTTTGAGACCAATTTGACATCCATGGACTCTTCTTTTCTTTCACAGCCTACAAGGGGATGGTCAGGATCTGGACAAGGTTGGGGTCTGATGAGGGGAGACATGGGATCATAATGCAGCAAAGAGAGAAAAGAAAAGCAAAACAAGAAAAGATTGCAGGGATGGGGTGATGGAGGAAAAATGAGGGTGAATGACAGTGCAAGAAAGGAGATTAGAGCCCAGCAGCTGCTTTTTGGGGGGTGGGGGGGAGGGGGGAGCTCTCTCCCCTCTTCCAGCCCTTCGCATGAATAGGATTTGAACAGAGCTGAGATTGATTTATAGTTATTGCAGTTGAACATTTATTGCTCTTAAAGAGTGGCGGGGAGAAAAGAGAGAAAAGGGGTTTGAAAAGCTCCTTTCTGTATTAAAGAGGTATCAAATGAAGACTGCTGAGATAATATACAGTGGCCAATGGGAATTTGATTTGCTTTAAAATTTAACTCTTTTGGGGCTGCAGCTGACGGACGCGTTTGGGAAGGGAGCCGGGCCGGGCGCTGCCTCCACGGGCGCGCACGGAGCGCGGCTCGCCGCGGCCACCGCTGTGCGAGCGCAGGACGGGGCCAGCGCTGCCCCGGCTCCGAAGACGGGCATTAACCTGGCCGTTCAGCCAGCCCTTTCCCCAAACGGGTTAAAGTCAATATTCGTTTGTTTAACACCGCAAACAGCCCGGGCTTATCACAAAAATCTCCGGGCAGCTCCGGTGCACCGTTTGGGAAAGGCTAAAGTGGAGAAATTATTATTATTATTATTATTATTATTATTATTATTACTTCTTCTTTTGCGGGGGGGGTGGGGGGGTGGATGCCAGATGGGATGTGAGGCTACGAAATAACCGGAGCAGGGAAGAGCCCTTTTCAGAGCTGAGTTTTCCTGCTCTAAAACTGGAGGTTTCTCCTCTCCGACACTAGAAACGCGATCGCAGCCGAGTCCCCCCGGGCGCAGAAAGGAGCCCATTGTTCAATAGGGAGAAATACATTTTTAGCGGTGATTGAAAGCTCCCCTCTCGTTTGAACTCTAGAAGAAAGTCCCTGGCAGGGAAGAGCATCCCCCTCCCTCTGCCCCAACATCTGTTTGGAGCAATCCAGGCTCTAGGGCAGAGCCGGGCTCTGCCCCCTCCCAAAGTCATTAAAAAGATATTAGCTGAGCTGAGAAAAGTCCAGCGCAGCCCCCGATCCGGGGGGTGTGGGGGGGAATCATTAAAGACGATTTCGGATTTGTCGCCGCTAATACCAGGCAGGGCGACACTCAGGGTCCGAGCCGAAAAGCTCTGCCGCCCCGGCCACCCCGCCGCGCGCTGCCACTGCCCGGGGCCGCGGTGCCCGGGGCCGGCGTGGTCGGGGCGCGCCGACCCCATCGGCGCCCCGTGCGCCCCTCCGCGCACCGGCGGGGGAGCGGCGGCGAGAGCCGGGCGGGGAGTCGAGCCGGCTCAGGTGCTTCGGCCGCATCCCCCGCACCTACGCGGGCTGCAAATGCCCCGGGAGCCGAGGGGGAGGCAGGCAGGAGGGATCATTACAGCCCTGCCGGTGCTGGGGGAGCCGGGGCAGGAGGGATCATTGCACCCCTGCGGCTRCCGCAGGAGCCAGGCGCCTCCGAAGTTGCTAAATGTGTCATTTATTAAAGCATTCAGGGGGCTTTTCTTTGGCGTTTGCTTGCAAACTCACAAAGGCCGAGCTGCTGTTTGGGGGTCTTTTCTGATGGAAAAAGGGCTCGGAGACCCCCGGCACAAAAGAAATCCTGGCAGTGCTTTCAATGGCCAGGACTCAATGAGGGGGACCCTGCGCGCAGCGGGCGGGGGCGAGGGGCCGCCCGGTGCTGCCTGAAAGGCAGGCCTGAATGTAATGGGGAGATCTGCGTTTATTTGTTGGGATCACATTTAATTAGCTTAGTACAACCCTTGAAAGACAAAGGGACCTCAATCTGGATCCAATCTGAAGCTCGTTTGGAGAGCGAGGGCTCCTGGAAAAGTCAAAAGAGAAAAAGGAGAAAGAAAGGGAAGGCTGAGAGAGAAAGGGGCTGGGGGCCCAGCCAGGTGACTGGCACGCGTGAAACAAGGGGGCCTTTTGGGCACAAGGCAGGACTCAAAAGGGAGGGAGGAAAATAGCCTCTTCCTCAGGTTTTACCTACTTAAACCCACTGAAGGGGCCGGAGCTGAAAAGCCTCAATAGGGGCTAAGGAGGCTGCAAAGCAAACAGCAGCGCTGGAGAGGAGGCTGCGGCCCTGCGGGGACAGCCGTCGCCGTGCTCCGTTATGGGAATGCGCCCAAATGTTACCTGCGCCGGGACTGCTCGCACAATGTCCCCCGCCCGCGCCCCAGAGCCGCCCGGAGGAGGAAGCCTGGGGGTGGCCGCGGGGCTCCTGCCCCCCTGCCGCGGCGCGGGACCCCCCCAGGGCGAGCGCCCGCGCGTCTCCGTCCCCCCCGCTCCCCTCCCGGGGGACCGGCAGCGGCGGGGCGGCCCCGAGAGCCCCGGGGCGGCTGGTCCCGGCCCGCCGGGCGAGCGCTGCCGTGTGAACGCGCTCCGTCCGCGCCGAAGCCGGCGGGCTGATTGCAGCGCGCAGAAAGGGAGCTTCAGGGCATGATTTGCCTCCATTTCACTCGGCGGGGGGCCGCGGCGCTGAGCAGAGATGCTGAGTGCTCTCCCCTCTGCTCTCGCTTTCTTCCTCGCCTTTTTTTTTTTTTTTTTTTTTTTTTTTTTTTTTTAACAGTATTTCCAGGGTTGTTTTGGCAAGAGGGTCACGGCGCACAAAAGCAAACAGAGGCGACAAACCGTCGCGCAGCGCGGGCGGCCTCGAAACGGGGCGAACTGCGGCGGGGCCGCGCTGGCCGCCGGCCCGGCACCTCGGCCCCGCTCCCCGCTCCCCGCTCCCTGCTCCCTGCTCGCTGCTCCCGCGGGCAGGAAACATTTAAAGCCTAAAAGTCCCGAGGCTGCTTTTCTGCACGGGCTGCCCATAGCTGGACGCGTTGGGATTATCGGGGGGGGGGGTGGAAGTGGGGGTCAGCGCGTTGCGTGGGGTTAARCTCCTTAAAGCAGCCGGGCTGCTCCTGGGGGGCCCCCGGCAGCGCTGTCGGGCACCCCAGTCCCAGCCCCAGCCCCGGCTGAAGGGGGTCGGGCGCGGACCCCCCTTTCCCTCCCGCGTCTCCCCGCTCTTTGCACCCGGGGCGGGCGCGAAAGGCATCGAGGGATTTGGGTGGGAGGCAGCGAGGGCCATTTGGGCAGGAGAACCGGGAAATCGCTGCCCCTGCAAACCACAGTCCCTGCCCCTCGCCTGCGGAGGTGACCTGGGGACGGGACGGGACGCGACGGGACGGGACGGTCCCAGCCCGCCCCGCTCCCCCGCAGCAGCGTCTCCGGGCTCGGCCGGGCCGGCACCGCTGCGTCCGGAGAGGGCCGCGCCGGGCGCCCGGGCCCGGTGCCCCGCCGGCAGGTGACCCCCGGCGCGGCGGGGCCGGAGGGGGCAGGCCGAGCCCTCCGGCGGCTCCCGGCCTTTGTTGCCCCTATTCTCTCCAAAACAAACAGAGCGACGGCCCCTGCCTGCCCGTTGTAATGACTCCGCGGCGGCGAAGTTTAATATTCCCCGGTGAATGGCCCATACAAGGATTCCTGCCGCTCGGTGCGGCTCTCCGGGGCAGGGCCGGCCCGTGAGTGACGGCTCGCACAAAGGGACGGGACCGTCTAATCCCCCGGGCCCACGGCACCTGCACCCCGGCCCGGCCGGGATTAGAGGGGCAGCGAGCCCGCCTCTGCAAAGATCAGAGGCTTCTTTCTAGCGGCCTTGAAATAGGATTTCCTCAAGTGATAAGGCGAAGGGTGGGAAGATAATCTGGGGGGCCGTCGGTACCTGTCGCGCCAGGCGAGAGGCCCCTCCGCGCCGGCCCCGGAGATGCTCTTCGGCCGCCCCGGCGTGGGGCCGGCGGGAGCTGGAGGGGKGCAACCTGCCCCCAGCCCCCGCACCCGGAGCGACACCCCCGGAGCTCTGTGCTACCCACAGCAAACGGCTCCCAAACCGGTGATGATCTCCAACGAAGGCTGAGCCGCTCCTCGTGAGGAATAAAGTACGTATGTGGTGCTTGGCACAATACCCTGATACCTTTTTCTGCACAGGATCAGCGCGAGAGTCTGTAAGCATGAGAAAATAAACCCTCTCCACATGCCGCAACTCTGCCAGCACCAACATCATTGAAAATCACGAAGTGACCCACTTCGGAAATAGGAAAAAGGTGTTTTTGCAGGACAAGAAGCAGCGCAGGTGAGACGTCACCAACATCCACGTTGCACTGAAAAGCCTCGAGTTAAATACCATGAACTCGCACTGACTACTGCACCGCACTTCATACAGCTTACTGTAAATATACTGTTACTCTAATGCAATTAAATATTTAGTACTCAGGGAAAAAAAAAGTCTCAAGCCTGCTTGTCTCTTTCAATAATCATTTCGGTTTGACTTGCAATGTCCATAATGTAGTTCGTTCTCAAATCATGCAAAATTAAAGGAAGTCTTTCAGAATATCTTAAAGTCTGCCCTGTGCTCTCAAAATAGCACTTGCATATTAAGGCACACTGAATATAGAGCACAGAAGAACAACAGGGTAATCGTTAACGTAACAAGATGCTTTAGCAAAGTTACATTCAGTGCTTTTTCAGGTTGCTGCTCAGGGATGGCTTACGGAAGGGCTGCAATAAATGTCTATTTAGACATAGTCTCTGTGTCCAAGGAGGAAAGCAGCAGGTGACGTCCAGCCCAGTCGATGCAGCGGGAACCGGGGCCTGCGGAGACCCCTGCACCCTCCCACAGAAGATGCACCACTAAATATAACTGTTAGCTGGATTAATGCTGGGGGGGGAGAAGCCATCACGTGCCTGTGTTGAGGGCCACAGGAAAAGGATTGGSCTTGAAGGATGTGATTCATAGAAGATGGGAAAAAAGCCCTAGCCAACGCGCTGGGGTGGGGTTGGATGAACCTGCAGCGGGTTTGGGGCCCGCGGACCTGCCGCCAGGGCCTCCCCTGGGATTTCCTCTAAATCTGGTTCCTCCCTCCCCAAACATCCAGCTTCAGAGGCAAAATGTTTCCCCAAATTGAATGTCTCCTTGTGGAGCTCCTCTGCCCTCCCCAGGGAGCGCTGGTCTTCTCCGCGAGGGAGGAGAGGGGTTAAAGCAGGGCACCCCGAAACGCCAGGGCTGCTCTGCAACCTCCAGGCAGACCCGAAGGTCCCGCGAGACTCCCTTTTCCGCGTGCTGCAGAGCACCCCGGMGAGCAGGGGCTCACCACCAGCCTCCGCACCGAGCCCGCAGCACCAGTCTCGCTGCAAACCCCGCAAAGGCCACAGCAAGCCCTAAAAACCTGCCTTTTAGGGAGGGGGCAGGATTGGCAGCGAAGAGGAAGAGCACGAAGCTCACACCACGGGGAGCAGCCGCCACAGCGAAAGCTCTGGAGAAAGGGAAAAATCACCAGCGAGGCGCAGCGAGGCAGCCATCGCGCGCAGCCCCGCGGCGAGCAGCTGCCTGGTCCCTCCCGCGAAGCCAACGCCGTCTCCGCTGGCGTTTGCACACCCAAGAGACCCCAAACCGCCCTGGAGGGGGCCCTGCACCCATTCAACAAAAAAAGTTTCTGCCCCGCTGCACAGGGGGCAAAGCCTGCCCGCCAGGAGAACTGATGCAGTCAGCGCTTAAATCCACCTTGATTTTGGGATTAAACAGGAGATCCCAGGTCCTCCCTGCGACCTGTTGGAGGCTGCAGACTCCCGAGCTCGGCAGCCCGGYGCAACTGCTTTGCGGGAGGCGCTGGGTGCCCTGGGCCCTGGCGGCCGGGGGGTCTGGTCCCCATCGCTCTCACGGTGCCTGTGGAAGCAGCAGTTACAATTCACGAGCGAAAGGAGGTTTCACTGCCGTGGTCCCACCACGCCGAGCAGGCAGCAGTAATGGAAACCAGTCGCTGGACTTGGGACCATTTCAAGCACTTTAGCCATCCAGGACACCAGASTGCTGATGAAAACCCAGCTTTGCAGGCACCATCTTAATGACAGGCCAAATTTCAAAGGCTTGCAAACTATTTCTTTTGCGGCCCCACCCCCTCAATAAAAGGTTGCATCAGAAAGAGATATTTCCATAATTTATAGTATGGGTATTTCACTGGGGAGACTCACTAATCTGTACTTACAGATACATTTAAGAAAATGCATCCTCCCACAATCCTGTGCCATTTACGACTATTGGCACAATCTGTAATACTCAGTCTTCAATTAAGGGACACCTTAGGGTTCATTATCACACAATTGCTCCCTGTGAACCATGCCAAATGCTGTTTTGGCACAGAGCTTGGAAGATGAATTAGAAGGAAGTCTTCTCGGTAATGCCCGTTCCCAATTCCCATCAGCAGCCTTTATGCCCTCCTCTAGCCCTTTTTTCCCCCCTCTCCCTTCTTTCCAAGTGGCTTTTACTATCCCATCTTTCAATGTCTCTCTTGATTCTCTGGAGGTATATTTAGAGATGCTACATCTCCTTTTCTTCCGGCTCTCAACATGCCTCCCACTCCCTGCTTTGCAGATGGGATCTTCTTTCCTCCCTCCCTTCCCCCGTCTGCAAACTCTGCTACAGATGTCTGCCTGGGTGGGTTGGTAGTGGTGGACGAAGCTATTTCAAGTTGGAGGAGCACAAAACTCGCATATTAAAAGAAAGGGATCTCTAAAGTCACTAGAACTATCACCAAATTTGGCCTGGTTACAGCCAGGAGAAGCTACTGTTCCTTAACGCCTATGATCAGGAGAAGCACCAGGCCTGCAGCCCTTTGCGCTTCTCCCCCCTTCGACCAGTGCCCACCACAGACCCCTCCAAGGAGGGCTGGGGGACGAGCGCTAGTCAACATCGCCCACCGCAACGGGACAAAGTTGTGGAAGAGCAACAAGTTCAGAGTGTTAAAACCAAGGTTTGGCGACTCCATGACAAGCACTGAAGTGTTTATACAGCTGTAGATAAAGTCTCCATACCATTCTTGTTATAGAAAACTTCCCTTTATTAAAATAATCTTTCTGGCCCAGACAGCTACAGTTACAGCACCTTATTGTGGAAATCCTTAGTGTCACGGTGTCAGAAGACACTTTGATGTGACATCAATAGAGTTTCGCTAGAATTAAGGCTCAAGTTGACGCAACGGAGTCATCCCAAACTAGTAACATGACACAGTGAGCGCTAAGGCGAGAGGACCTGCAAGTCTCCGGGCGGAGAGAGCTGCTGCGCAGGCAGCGGGGACCTCGGGAAAGCAGAGAGTGAGCAAACTGAGTAAAACAGACTGGAAATACTTCACCCACAAGACACCTTGTGGAAATTTTATTATATAGAGTGTAAAATGCAACTGTCAGTCAAATAAAAAGAACACTTTTTTTTTTTTAAACACCATGCTCAACATTATCCAATTGCGTTTCTTTATAGTTAGACATTTCAAGCATAAGGAAAAATAAGGAAAGAACCCAAGAACAGTAACTTCAGTACATTTCAAAACGGAATGTCCCGCAGGTCAATTAAAAATGCAAGAAAAAATAGCTTCAATTCCGTTTTTCCTTTAAAAATACACTGTTATCTGTACAAGAAACACTACAGTAAACATTGGAAATCATATTATCCCTTTTATTAAATCAAAATTATTTAGCGCATACTGTGGTTAATACTAGATTCATTTATTTCTCTAGGTAATTTGACAAATATTAGATAAGAAAATATTTAAAAGAAATGAAAAAGCAAAAAACACCTTGGAATTAAAAAATAGTTACTACCTTTTATATGGTTTTATGTTCCACAGTGTTTGTTAAAGGTACTAATAGCAGATTCATTTTAATATTAAAAATAACAGTATTTATATTTCTGAGAGCATAGAGGAAGGTTTTTTTGTTTTTTTGTTTTTTTAAACAAGCTTGGAGGTCTTAGATACATAAATGCAACTAGCAATGGAGACATGAAAAAATGTATTGCTAAAAAAATTAACACGTTTTTATATTACCCCTTTAGAACTCTAGAAATTATACAAACCCTACAAAATGCCCCCCCATAACTTGCCTGACAGCAAAACAGTAACTGTCTCAATACAGAATTCACATAATTAATTACAATACATATTATAGTTCAGTTTTTAAAAAATGCAATAAAATCAAAGACAGCCAAGATACAAGAAATTAGAAGTAAAACATTTAATGAATTTACATATTTAAGAATATTTAAATACTGTTTAAAATTTTTTTTTCTTTTTAGGATTTGTTACATACCACCTAAGACTTCCAAGCCACTCTTTCTGTTGCAACAGAAAAGATCGAAAATTAAAAAGGAAAAAACACACAAAAAACCACATGTTGAAATGTCACAGCTCTGGGGTGCGTTTTGGTGCCTGCAAATTCTCTGGCTTCTCTCCAAAAAGAATCCCGGAGTTTTTACAAATTTGGAAACAAAATTACCAGCATGTCCATAAGTTTAGTACATTACTAATTGTTCCTGATTCTTAGAAAAGTTCAGTATAGATTATCCTACAACTAGTGTTTCACAAACAAACAGAAAAGTCTTCATCAAAATGTTGCAAATCTAGAAACCTCTGTTACAAAAAGGTTTTCTTCCACAATGATTCTGAGAAAAAAAATTGCCACAAGGACCTTGTTCTACTGCTCCTAGAGAGAGAAAGAGAGAGAGAAAAGGGAAAAGTTACTCAGCAGCAGCAAATTCTTCAAGCTGTCTAACCCTCCCCCCCACGGGTCTCTCGCTCCCCGTTCGAACAGAGCGGCGCGTATACCTCAAAGGATGCTTCAAATCGCTGTCGAAGAGATCTCTGCCCTAACGCTCGCTATCCCTGCGCTCTCCTTCCAGGAGTTCATGACTTCTATTGAACAAGATCTCTCTTCTCTAGAGGGCCAGGCTTTACGGGAGGAACGAAGAGAACTGCCTTTTATCACCGCTTCTAGGTCACACTTCACCGGCGCCCGCGGCAAGCGCCGATTCGGGCGCCCGTCTCGCCCCACTCGACCCCAGCGCTGGAGCGCRGCGGCGGGGAGCTGGGCAGGCTGCCGGCGTCCGAGGACAAGAGCAGCGCAGGCTCCCCCATGCCGCCTGCTCTCAGAGCCCAAGCGTTAAGTTTTTGCTCGGAAGGGTCGTGGGAAGAACACGGCTCAGTTGGGAGAAACACCTGATACTGAGGCACGTGTGTGTTGTGCGCACATATTTTTTGCCAAATACTAAGACAATCACTTTAGCAAACCTGGYGCTTAGCAAAGCCCTGCTGGAAGGGTCAGGATAAATCCCACACAASCCTGCACTGAGAAGCCAGAAAAATGAACTTCAGGGCTTGAGTGACAGTTGAGGTGAGATCTGACTTGACAGCTGTTTAATCTGAATTTTTTTCTAGTAGTTTTCCCCTCCCTTGCAGGACACGGTCCTTGCCAGGCAAACACACAGCTCCTAACCTAGCACAAAGCTTCCAAGAGAARAGGCAAAGTCTGCACGCGTGGTCCAGGGTTGCATGATCTCTTGTAACAGCTTCATGCTACCTTGACAGCAAAGTTTCATGATTTTACTTAAGTTCCCAAAAGCTACACAACAACTTCAGACATCTCAGAGGCCCCAGGAAGGTGGGGGAGAGAGGGAAGAGTGGAAAAAAAAAAAAAGATTACAAAAAAAAACCCACCCTGTGTGGGGAATAAGACACTCGCAGTGACACAACGCAACAGGGAGCTCTTGTAACAGCTTCATGCTACCTTGACAGCAAAGTTTCATGATTTTACTTAAGTTCCCAAAAGCTACACAACAACTTCAGACATCTCAGAGGCCCCAGGAAGGTGGGGGAGAGAGGGAAGAGTGGAAAAAAAAAAAAGATTACAAAAAAAACCCCACCCTGTGTGGGGAATAAGACACTCGCAGTGACACAACGCAACAGGGAGCAGTAAGCATGTTTTCACTTCTCTGACTACTTCCTCAGCCACAAACATCCCTTGGCCTCACTGCGTGAACCCAAAGTGGAGTCTCCACCCCACCAGGGCAAGGCCAATGTACCCAGATTCCCCAGGGAAACAGCTGTGGGATTTAGCTGAATAAAAATACAGACCTGGCTGTGGGCCTGAGCCTGCCCTAGTGTCTGCCCATAGTAGGCAGCCTGCTGTCTGTAATACTCTGCCCAAGCCATCGTGTAGTCCGGCTGGGAACTTGCCTGAGAAGCAGCACTGGCAGCATGACCTGGAGGAAAAGGGAAAAATGGAGAAATGAGCAATTCAGTAAGATGAAGCCCGGGCTTAGGATCTCCTTTTGTAAAGCTTAAGGAATAGCCAGCCCCCTTCCAACAGCTGCAGACATCTGAAAAAGCGATAGCAGCTATCTGCTGTTTGGATACAACAGGACAGGTTTTAAGCTGGCTTGCAAGTCACAAACCAACAGCAGCCGGAAAGCATAGGAGACCATCCCCGCTGCTGCAGGGACGCGGCCTGACAGCCGGCACTGTTCATCCTCGGCCTGAAGGCTCCAGCAGCACTGTGTCAAATGTAAATCCAGAAGCTGGCATCACGTGCCTCTTAATGGAGTGGAAAGAGACAGTCCCATGCGTTTCCACGCGCCCGTGTGCGGAGCTTCCCTACCCTCAGAACAACCCAGCTTCAGGTTTCGGGTTTCTCTCAGCGTCAGCTCTTGCTATGTGCGAACGTTCCCCTCCAGGCAGGCCAAGCGCCAGCGTGGACACGGAGCCTACTGTGGACTGCAGGTCAAGGAGAGCACCTCTCCTGAGGTGCTACAGCAGGCAGCAATACAGAGAGCTTTCAGCGGGAGAACTACATGCACCATCACCAACAGGAGGGGACCAAAGGGTGTTCAGAGAGGGCTGGAAACTTATAACGGCAGGGGTGGAGACGCAAGTCATTGGATTAGAGTTAACTCTGTTTGTAACAAGAGTTGATTCATCTCCAGTAACCCTGTTTCACTCACTCTGTTTTTTGTAATACTCCTCCCATGCTTTGCTGTAATCGGGATGGCTGTTCTGCTGCTGGCTCTGTTGGCCTGTGCAAAGATGACAACAAGGGGCACGTCAATATGGAACAGGTGACAGTTTCCAGCTAGCGACATCTTTCCACTAGACAGGCCCTGGCTCTAGCTCAATTGCCCAGACTCCACACTTCAGCTTCCACCTTTCTACAGTGTTGGGCACCCTCAGATGGGGAAAGCTGAGGAAAAGGTCAAGCTCCTGATTTCATCTCACCTGTGCCCTGCTAAAGAGCAGTAAGCCAAATCCCCCCCTGCTAGGATCTGCGCAAGCCAACACACACTGGTTGGGAGCTGCCAGGTTTGCACGTCAGCCACCCCAGACCATCAGTCTGCTCACTTCCAACATGGGGACAAGGGGTTCAAGTCCCTGACAGAACTTCAACCCTGCCATGATTCCAGCTACAGAGCTGCCAAGGAAACTTGTCATGTTCTGGGTCACCTCACTTCATTTTGAGGGGACTGCACCCTTCGTCCCTGCTCTCGCCAGCAAAGTACGTTCCAAGGAGCCCTGGTGGGCAATGCCTATCAGYACAACGTGCCCATACGCAGCCAGCACTGGGTGTTAAATGTACCACCTGCCTGAGCACAGAGCTCTGGGGTAGCCAAACTGCTACCGGCTACAATCATTTTCCTCCGCAGTGAAAGGCAGCTGCAAATTCTGCACAACGATCAAGCAGCTCAGCCAGCCTTCAGTGCTACCTTCACAAGCACCTTCTGGTGAGGCCTCCATGAAACGCTTCCAACAGCCATGACTGGCTCTGCAACGCAGTCTCTGGACCCCTGCACCACTCTAAGACAAGTGGTGCCAATACCTGCACTCCAAGACCATGCTGCTGCAGAGATGCCCTCAACTGTCAYCAGCAGCCAAACAAACATCTCTTACGCAGACCCAGAAACCTTTGTCTTCACTTAGCACAGGYCCGCTCTTTGAAACACTACGATGCCTCCATTTCAGCATGTCTAAGTTTTGTTGCAGGGGACAGTCCCACCAGCTGGGTGCAGAAGCAGGAAGCCTGCGCTTCCCTTAGTCACAGTTAGAGCAAAGAGCCCTCAGCCAGACATGCAGCAAACAAYGACAACAAAAATCCCCTGAACAGGCAACACAGTAATTAGAAAACTGCAAGGAAAGCCAAGCACAGTGAAAGCGCAAGGGCTGAACACAAGCCAYGACACACATGGAGGGCAGGCAAGGACAGGAGAGAAACATGGAAGAGAGCTCTTCCCAGCCCATCCAACCGCCTTCACTCCATGTACAACCCTGCACTGCAACGCGGGCTGAAGGAGGGCTTTGAAGTGGGGGGAAGGGGGAACATAATACACTGCAAGTGTGAAGTGGGTGGAGGGAACAGGGCAGCAGTGTCCTGTCCAGGGGCATAAAAGCGGGTTAAAAGACTTGACCAACGCTACAAGTCAGGACCTTTTCTGGCAGAGGTCAAGGCTGCCTCAACTGTCCACCTGCTAATGCCAACAAAGGACCTCCTTCAATGCCTTTTCTTCTAGGAGAATTACAGTCCGCAGCAGACTGAAAGGACATGCAGCTAAATGCATTTCACAGCAAAATGTTTCCCCAGCCAGTTAATTTATTTAAGATGGGGGAAGTAATTAAAATCTAAATACATGTGTAGGGGTGGGGGTCTGCCCCTCCTCCCACACGGAGGGCACTCTCAAATCTGTCCCTAGGAAGTCTGTTTGGAGAGCGACTCAGCCAGCTCTTTGACAGGGCTAGCAAAGCCATGAAAAAACAGGCTGCAGCACTTGCTTTCAAACAGGCRGGAAAGGGAACCTTCACAAGAGTGTTTTCAAATTAAAACTTAAAAGTGTAAAAACAGGTATTTACCTAGTTTCTTATAATAATCCTCCCACGCCTTGGTGAACTCCACCTGGCCTGACTGGGTACCATTGTGATCTGCAGCAGAAGAAAGCAGTGAAGTCTGCTTAAAGCACAGCATTATCTTGTCTGTCCTCTCTCCTTACCAAGACTGCCTTCAGAGTGTGCCTGGCTACAAACAGGAACACGGAGGATCCTAAGTGGACATGCAACTGGGAGAGCCAACATTTTCCATCAGGTTCAACAGCAGAAATAAGACATCTGCCCCCAAAACATGGCCCCGTGGTACTAACCCCACACAGGGAAAGGATTACTGCGAGGCAGGATGCTTCACAGGTCTTGGGAGCCACCAGAAACCTGATGAATTAATTGCAAAGGAGTTGTCATTTTCATTTTTGAACATAGAAGCTGCACTATCAGTATCAGGGGATTCAAAGGGCCTGTGCTTTTTATACCACCAGGTCCCAATGCCAGGAGGTTTGAGTCTGGGACATGTTACAGTAAGGGAGATTTTCCCCAGTGGCTGGTGGGCAGGGTAAGAGGATGTTTAGGAGAGGTGAGGAAGAAGAGGACAAGTTATTAAGGTGAGTTGCAAAGACATCTCTCAAGGCAAACAGCAAAGCACATTTCATAAGCATTTATTCAACAAAGGCTTTATATGAAGACAAAAAAATACAGTCTACAATGGCAGAGGGGTGGCAGCTGGCTGGACAGGAGAATCATTTTCATTCTAGAAACACTACCTTTTTTCTAGAGCTTTCCCTGCTGCACCAACTGCTCTCCTTGTGCAGGAAAGAGCCTGCTTCSCAAAGCCTACAAAAGGCCAGTGCTCTTGGGAGTGCACAGAAAAGAATTTGAATAACAATTTTCTTGTAAAACAAGCTAATGGGAAATAATCCTCTTCAGTACCATATTATTTAACTCCTCTATAAAAGTGTCCTTTTGAGTCCACTGTTGCATTTTGCTGTCTTGAAACTCTGCAGATACTGACCTTCTACAAATCTCTGCAGATCAATGGAAAACAATGTGCAAAAGTTGAGGACTTCCAGTTTTCTGATATGCACCATTTCATAAACGTTAAAATGCGATTGGTGTCACAGGGAATCACAAGTGCAATTGCAGGCATTGCTCCCCCAGTGCTCCCTTTGTCTCAGGCACCTCAAACAGTGGGAATTTATACTGGAATTAATAATCTACTGTATTGCTAAACCAACCTTAGCACTTAAAGGCACCTGTCATTAAAACTCTTTAAAATTAACCTCCCCTTTGTGGTGCTTAGATTTAGTTTTCACAAAACCAGGCCACTAAAAAGTATTTACTACCTGAAAAATTGTGATAGAAAAATGTCTCTTGGACACTACTACCTTTTCTGTCACATGAACTTTGAGATTACCAAGCAGACTGGAAACCTGCTTTGTTTTGGCAAACCCTTGCTCCGACTGCTCAAAGCAGACAGGATGCTGCTGCTACCAGTGTTACTTGCACCTATAACTTCAGTTATCCTGAAAAGGGGAACTCCCCATTCCAACATGCTGAATTTTACTAGATCAGGATTTTGGGAGGGAGTGACACTTCAAACCCTGAAGAATGAAAGTCAGCCTGACTTAATGCCAGCAGCCTGAAGGGGAAGCCCCAGCACCAGGGGTGATCTGGGTTCAGCTTTTGAACCCATGACATGTGTGCGCTGCTACTTCTTTATTTATCTGAAAGCCAGTTATCCTGTTGGCTTCATTCCCAGTGGTTAGCACTATGCACGCTGATCAGTTTTCATCAACTCCCAAAAGGAGATAAGGGGACACTATTAGAGTTAGTGAGGACAAATCTGGATAAGAGCCAAAGCTATCCCCTTCTCCATTTTCTGCCCCTACTTCCCAGTCTTTCCATCAGACTGGGAGCTGAACAGTGAGAAGAGCTCATAAGGGACATGTATATAGCAACAAGAATTGATAAGGTCAGGAACAGAGAGGTGGGGAGGAATCACCACCAGACATGGTGTGCCTGTTAGAGGGAAGTGGGGTTGGCGAGTGCTTGCCTGGAAAACCCTGGAGGGAGAGAGCCTGAGGCAGAAAGGATTTTGTTATGAAAGAGAGGAATGACTGAAAGGGCCAAGTTTCTACACAAAGAGAGCAGATACAAGCAGTTAAGTGCACAAAAAGGGTTACAGGCAGTTTTCAATGGACTTTGGCTTATTCTGAACTCATATACCAGAGCACACTGGCATCCACCTCCTTTGCTCAGGAGCTGCTTCTGCTGTTTTCACACAAGTGGTCTCAGGGGAGTACCTGTGTTTTGTGGGTACGAAGCAGAGATTGAGCAGAGAACACCAACCCTTCTCAAACCCAGGGCTTAAACACTTACTTGGGACTTGCTGTCCAGGCTGCTGCCACGTCTGGTAGGTACTGCCCCAACCCTGCGTCATGAACGCCTGAGGACCACTACAGAGGACAAAAAGGCATACTGAAGTAGACAATAAAATACGTAACAGGCCACATGCACGAAGTCAGCCACAGAAATGAAATTATTCCTTATAGTCAGAAATTGATGAGCAAACAGGTGAACACAGGAACAACACGAAACACTGTGTAGGTGTGAATGCTAACTGTGCTGCTGTTTGTCTTCTTGAAACCAGAATCTGGACACATCATGCTCAACAGCACTCCTTGTGATGTATGCAATTCAGACTTCTTTCCATGCTCTCACTGCAATAGGGACAGGAATTTTGGAGATGCCAGTTCCTACTTTTTTTTTTTTTTTTTTTTAACAATTTAATATCTAAAATCCTTTATGTACTCAAGCTTAAAAGCTTCTGAAAGCTTAATCATAAGGCTCCACTTATACCCCTTCAGAGCCCTCCACTCTTCTCTGAATGCTCTTATAGCTCCCAGCATTTCCCCGCAGCCCATCCCAAAGAGACAGAGAAGCTTACTTTTGATGAGGTGTAGCAGGTGCTTGGCTGAATGGACTTTGACCAAATCCTCCAGGTCCACCCATGCTGGTACCCTGTTACAGAATCCACAGACATTTAAAGCCAGGTATAAGCCAAGGGTGGGGGCAGCTAATATAAGCGATAAGAAAGGGAGAAGACAGCCTGGGACATGTTCCAATAAATCCCAGCTCCTGGAAGTGACCAGTTTTCTAAGGACAAGAGTTCTCAGGACTGTCAGCACACTTAGCTTCAAAAGCAACTTTGCCCAGCCCACAGAAGAGTTAATGGGACRTGGCACAGTTGAAGTTTTGCTCCAAATAGCTTGGATCCTGGGTTTGGTATCAAGCTTTCTCTTCTCAGGTAATTCAGCATACAAGTTGCTTTTCAGTTTTACCATGCCTCGGTTCAGTATTTTCCTCACCATCCTTTACCCAAGTCTCCCCCTTCAGCAGTATTCCATCCTGACATTATTAATCTTCAATATCACAGCACTGCATTAAGTGGAAGATAAAAGTCATCCTGGATTTACTGGAGCAAGGAATTTAGTGTTACTTTCAGGGTGATGGTGCCAGGATTGTGTCATTCTCAAGCAGTAACACCACTGTCTTCCCTCCAAAATCTCATTTGACAGCATTCTGATATCTTATTAAAGCTTTTCTTCTCCCTCATACAGCTGCACACTACACTTGATTACGTCAGCAAACAGTCTGATGCTTCTGGGACCACAGCAAAGACTAATCTAATGGATGCTGGAGGGCCAAAGTTCAGAACGGCTGCTAACAGGCAAATGGTTTTGAAGGTAAATAATGTAAGCATGTGTATTCTGTGCCATGCTTTAAGTCCAGGCCTACAGTACCTATGAGTAAGAACGCCACTTCTAAAGGAGACTAACATCAACAGAGAGGGAACTTACACCAACTTTCTCATCTATGAGATGTCTAGCGAGTTCAATCTGCTGGGGAACTCCTCTGATTGTGAATATTCGTACACCAGGGTCTGTGTTTGGAGGTGGGTTTCTCTGGAGCTCCACATGAGCTCCTGACTGTTGATTTATGCTCTTGATGTTCTCACCACCTGAGGAAAAGAAAACCAAGACATAAGAAGGGACGTTCAGCATCTCTTTCAATAAAGCATAACTAACATCAAAGTCAGGTTCTGGTAATGAGCATATAGTTTCAGATACCTTCTGCCTACCTCAAGGAAGGTAGGCTGGGGTTGTCAACACTGCAGGAAGCTCCAGTACCTTGGCTCACACCACTTCTTCCAACTGCCTCATAAGCATGATCTGAAACTCTGAGTTGCAACCCTTTCTAGGGTCATGGATGATGCCGTTTTAAGAACATGCACAGACCCCTTGCGTGCACATTGCTAGGTTCCTAAAAAGATGCATGATGGCAGAGATATGCTTTGTGACAAATTAGAGGCAAGAACTGTGCTGACTGGATCCCCCCTAACTCCAGTGCTTTTGAACACCTATTCATATTCCTCAAGAAAAGAGTCATCTGCAACTGAAACACGCTTTTTCCTTCTGCCATGAGACTTGTTGCTGTTGCTAGACCTTTCATTCCACAACGGCAAAAAGTCACCAGCCACATACCTTATAGCATAAAAACAAAGCTTAAGCTTTCTCACAACCACGTACTGTTCAATGCTTGTTCCCTTAAAGAAACCTCAGCTTACCGCATTTCCTATTCACAATGCAATATAAGCAACCCTTCACGCAACAGGAGCGGTGCAGGATTCCAAGCCGTCTTCCATTATTTCAGAGTTAGTTGTGCATGTAGTGAACATATCTGGCTAGTCTGCCATCTGGATACACTGGAGCACAGGAGTGCTTCAAGTAGGATGCAGCAGGGCTAGCCAAAGTGGATTTGATTTCCTGAAAACCTGTTAGGTCCCAGCCTCTTAATGAAATTTGCTTAACAAAAGCTTCAGCCAATGTTACAATGGTTCAATTCTTCTTTTGGAATCTCACACAACTTACAGATCGGCTCCACTCAACTGGAGAAATTACAGGGTGTGGGGAAAGAAGGGGTTTTACAACTTTTAAATCACAAACCTGGATGAAACCACTAGCCAAAAAGAAATACTGCAAGCAGGAAAGAGAGCAAAGCAAACTAACCAAAGATTTGTTTTGTTTTGTTTTAATTAAAAGGATACCCCAAAATAATCTCATCAATTTTGCTGGCATTTCCAGCTCTATACATGCAGCACAACTTCAAAACAAACTGTGGATGTTGTAGACACTTGTTCATTTCATTGTAATGGACTCATGACCTTTTTAACATTTTAAAGCCTTTTTGGGGAAGGGAGAAGGAAAAGTTGCCCAAGGGCAATTAACTCTTTCTAGATGAATTTTAGAAGATGCATTTAACAAAGAATAACCATGTCACATCTCTGGGCAGACAACAGGGATTGCACTGTGCAGCCAAGAGACAAGTTGCTCATTTTCGATAATGCATGGGAAAACTGTAAGATGCAATTTTCAAAACCAAGAAGTTTCATTACATTTAATGCTTGTTAGATGCAGATTTGTATCAAGCCCTGCTTTTACAAATTGGGGAGAGATCTGAGTTGATAGCCACTTCATCGGATTAATGAAAACCCCAGGACCCTTTCAGCCACTTTGAAACATGTAGGAGTAGGAGGACTTTCTCGCTGGGTGCCATAAACATAGGTCGATACTCTCACCTCAGACTAAGTTTCTCCTTCCACAAGGGGATTAAAGTTTGAAGCATTCTCAAACTGGAATTCAAGAGATTATAGTTTTCAAACAATCTCCACACTTAGCATTCAGCACTGAGTTGGTAATTGTGGGGCTGTTTCCACACCAGCTCCTTCCTAGGCCATATTGCAGGATCAAGTTAGTTTGCTCTCCAAGTTTGGTCTGAGGACTGCATGCATCTACCTTCTTTTACCAGGAGTCTGCCCTTTTTCTCCTTATCCTCCTGTCTGGTACATGCCAAAGTGCTCCCTCCCATCCAAACTATCCTAATTCAGCCTCTGGAGCATGCAAATGAAGTGACGCAGCCAGCACGATGCTGCACGGTGCCGGAAGGAGTTCACCTTCTCTCATAATGAGGTGACCCGCTCGGCACATGGTGGCTGTCTATAGCCGCATTCAGCAGCCTGCTCCATTCTTCTACCTGATGGGGGGCAGAAGTGATCCAAGAGTGGCCCCCCAGCTGGACGTGAAATCGTAAAGCAATTAATCAAACCTGCTAAAAGGCAGAGCTGACAAGAGCCAGGCCAGCCACGTTATCTGTCAATATTGCCGTATTTATCATGGAAATCCAGCGGGGGCCCAGAGAGGCTGCGGTCTGTTTCCAAGCGCCACCAAACAGAGAAAGCGTTTGACATGTGTATGGCTCTTGTCTCCACCCTTCCTCAGAGTCTTTGAGAAAAGAAAAGCTGCACCTACCCACCCTCTAGAGGAAAGAGCTACACACACAATTTCCAGGGAACCAAGTACTCCTCATCAGCTCATAAAGGCTGACACTTCAAAATCTGACAAGAGATGCTCACAAGGAAAGAGACCTGGATCTTCTGTATTACGTACTACAGAGCTGGAGCTGGGACGAACTTCTCCCTCTCCTCCTTTTCCCTACTTCTAGAGTAGTGACAAGGAGCAGGAAGCACAACAGCAGTTACCTGGCCACATCCACTACTCTGTGCCAGGGTGCCYGCGACACTCATGGCTTGGGTGCTAAATATGGAGACCAGGGTATGTGTGCCCAGAGGACTCGGCCAGATTTTACACAGAAGGGTAACGGCAAAGCTCTGTCTCACAGGGAAAAAACAAAAGCAAAAACATCAACAGCTGGAAACTGCTCAGAAACTGAAGGGTGGGGGGACTGGAAACTTAAAAACAGAAACAACATCCCCCCCCCCCCCAAACCCAAAGTTAATATCCCCTCTCACCTATACTGTCTCAGAGGCAGTGGTAGAGAAAGAGAGAAGAATCAGGCATCAGTGCCTTGCATTAATATATGGAAGTGTGGTACTTGCCATCCTGGTCCAGACCCCAGAAGTCAATGCTACAGCCACCACTCACACGACAAAAATGCACGCTGCAACAGACTAAGAGCATAGGCACTGTAAGAACAGTGACTGCAAGGTGATATTACAAGGCTACAAGCATTCAAATCACCATACAACTAGCAATTAGTCACTCCAGAGAACTTCTGATCTGGCCGGATAAGAAGCTGTTCTGCTGCTGTGGAAGCAAAGGTAAAAAGCTCCCCTGCACCCCCACAACAAGTCTGTGCCAGGCCTCGTACTCGAATGTGAGGCCATCCAGCTCCACTACCTGCATTTATCTTTTCAGCATGCAGTGCTCTCTGTAGTCACAAATGCTCCACTTCAGCGCACTGCTGAACAACAAGTGACCTTTTCTGATCTTTTATTAAGGATGACTAATGGATATAGCAATAAAGTTTCATTATAATTTGATTTTTCCATACATATAATTCACTTGCAGGCTTAAAATTTGCCTTGCTTGATCTTTGCCCAACTGGACTGTTCACTGAGATCAAGCACAATCGCCCTGCAATTTTTACATAATGGGGAGAGCAGGTTGTTGTTGTTTTCAAACACAATATGAAAAATGTCTTCAGGCTTGTGAACAGATTTTGGCAAAAGCAACATCTTAAACTGATTGCAGGCACTCCTGACGTGCCTTCTTCCCAGGCTTCTTTCCACATCATCCAATAAGGCAGCAGTTTGGGATGTCATGAGGGCCCAGGCACAGGGATGAGAACAAGTGAGATGCAGCAGGGTTGTGCAGCAGGGGGAAGAGGCTATAACATGTTCCATTGCAAGCTTACTCCTGCCCAACAGGAYGGCAGGAAACTAAATGTCACTGAAACATGGCACAATGCCCTCAAGTCTCTGCCTCCTCTACCACTGTAGCTAATTTGTTCCTATTCTGTTCACCTCACCTTTGCTGACACTAAAAGCCAACTGTGACTACTTAAATACTGGTTTAAGCATATGCCATTCTTTCTGAAATAGGCAGACAAAAATAAAACACAACTCCTTTGATACGGCAGTGTATTAATTCAGAAGCATCGCAACAATTCAGACTCTCCAATTCCTCATTCTAATGCAAGTACTGCCCTTACCTGATGTGTAGCTCATGCTCTATGACAAATTGAGACTGATGCTGATGCCTTGGTTTCAGCACTGTCCTGGGAGTGTGCTGGCTCTTGAGAGAAAGGCCAGACAGTTCCTTGTCCATCTCCATGGCAGGATTCAATGGCTAAGGCAGCAAAGGGGCCTCCATGGCAGGGAACATTAGGTCTGAGCAAAATGAGGTGCACAAGGCAGGCAGGGGCACCAGCCTGTTGCATGACAGGCTCAGATACGCACAAATCTCACCACTTCATTTCATTCATCAGACACTTCAGTTATGTAGCTGCAAGTATCTACGGTTATTGCCACAATCAGAGACCTTCCATTTTATCACATAGCACTCACACAAATCCAGCACTACAAAATGACTGTTCTGCTTGCCCCTGATAAACTGTCCTTTAAACCAATTCCCTATAAAAAGGAGCCACAAACGACCTGGCCTTTTCTCAGCCAGCTGCTTGTTATAACAACTTTACTTGACAGCTCTGCATGAAGAGCCTCCCTTACTTACTGTGAACAAGGGCCTGGAGAGTACAATTATGAGGAGTGAGAGCATCACAAAGCAAACAACCACAAGCGTTTCTAGCTTATTCCTATACTGCATTCACTGGCCACTAAATACCTGTACTTATGGAAAACTCCAAAGCCCCGCTGTCAGGGAGCAAGAATGCGACCATCCTGAGAGAGAAAGGCTGCAAGCTGGGGCATTTTGTGTCACTGGGACCTACCTTTGCCTATAACAAGGCCACACTTATCAGCTGGCACTGTGTAGGTTATTTCCTGCATGCCCCCAGGTGTTCCAACGCTCCAGTCCCCACGGCCACGACCTCTTCCTCGGGTGACAGCCAAACTTCCAAAGCCATCTCGTTCCTTGGAAGACAAAGAATTTGTATCAGTGTTTTCTTCCTGGCCCCAATGTACATTAAAAACAAAAAAGAGCAAGGTAAGTTGAACTGCATTATAATCAATGGTGCTAAATTAAGATATTCTTGGACTTCAGTTCCACATTCAAGATTTTGAAGCAGTTTAAAGAAATGTCATTAACGTAGGTTACAGCTGCCTTCCTGACTCAGGAAGATATTTATATTTTCTAAATGCATGCCTTGATACCTGCTCAAATAAACCTATGAACAAGCATCAGCTACTAAAAGGACTTTTAGTTTGTGATGGGGGATTTCCTTAGAGCAACCAGTAGATCTTGGAACTGACACACACAGAAGTTAGCTTTCAAACCCTTTCAAGTATCATTCTTTAAAGAACTGCTGGAACTGCTTAGTTGAAATATACATTTTCCAAAACTTCCAAAGGGAACTTTTAAGTTCAAAGACACTTAAAGGGCACACCTATTTTGGATAACTGATTTCTCCAAAAGCAAAGGCCATGGGCTGTCAGAGGCCACCATGAGAGGCCTGGGAATTTAAGTGGATGGCTAAAAGATTTACGTAATCAAGTATTCAAACCAGATCTCGGGGCAAAAAGAACTACCAAGACTTACCCTTCAAGGACAAGTTAGGCCCAAGTATCTGGCCTGGAGTGCTCTCTAACATCTTTACCACCCCTAATAAAGGGGGATACACAACCTCCTTCATGAATCTGCCCTACTATTTCACTCATCTTCATACTTCTTACCCTTGAACAATACAATATGTTGGTGTTTGTTTCAGAGCACACTAACCATACACTTGAACGTTCTTTGCCCTCCCCTGCCTCCCCCAGCACTAGAGTAGAAGACTGGAGGCCATTCTGAGCCACCTAAGGATGTGTACATGAAGTAACATCCACTAGTTGGGGTCCGAAGCRGTGGCAGGGGAGGCACTGTCTGAGCACTGTTAATTAATGCTCTGCTGCCCTGAACATTACTCAGCCATGTTGAATACAGCCTCCAGAAACTGTCTCATGCTGGACTCCATTCCACAAGGTCACCATTTCCAAAAAGCTCAAAAACAATAACTCAACATGGGGGAAAACGTGGAGCCACAATGACACCTTATACTACTGCCTGAGGAGACCTTCCATAGCTCAATCAGTCCATATCACATTAAAAAGCAAACCTAGCAGCTCTGTCCGGGGCAGCGACATGTATGGCCTGCTGGAGGGAAAATTTAACACCACTATTCTTCTTTACATGGTGGCATCCATCCACATTGCCATATGCACAGAGACTACATTCTCATATAAGCACATGAGAGCCTCCCAAGAGCCTCCAGAACCCACCTGYGCCGTGAGAATAAGCTCATTGATGATGTGTGCTGCGTGTTGACACCTATCGGGAAGACCCATGACCTGCGCGACTCTTTCGGGACTAATCCCATCATCTGTGAAGAGAGGTAGCAAAGACTAAATTAAAATGAGAAAACATCCACCCACCAGCAAAAGCTTCCTTCTAGCACTGTCACTGCTAGCAGCATTTTCACATAACGTATCTACCCTGAGACCTCTCTTCCCTCCACCTTCAGTCCCTCTTCCACCTACTGAAAAAAGACAAAACCCAAAACCACATTTGCAGTAGGGACAGCATTCAAAAAGCAACACTTTCGAATGTCAAAAAGCCATGAAGGAGATTGATATAATCTTAAGAGGACAAAGGCAGCTTTGATAGGTGATCAGACAGCCAAGGACCCAGAGAAAGTTACTTAGAATTAATCAACTCCTGATCCCCAAAGGCTTTAATGTCCTGAAGGAAATATCTTTAGCAAAAAAAAAAAGTTTTTTTTTTTTTTTTTAATAACCCAGTTTCTTTTTTCTTTTTTTTTTTGTTTATTCATATAGTTACCAGTTAAGACATTACTGTTGTGACATCTAACGTTTGCAAATGAGGTGTATATAATCTTACTCTCTGAAAAACAGAAAGTGCATGAGGAAGCAGCGTGTTTAAATAGTTTTTAGAAAGAGACACAATGCACCTTTAAATTAAGAAAGCCTAGCTGCTGTAACCTCAGAATGGATTTGCTTTACCAATCCCAAATTGGAACACTGGTCAGAAAGTAATGGCTCTCCATCCTAACACAAACCTGGTTTAAATTGAATCCTAACTCCAGCATCATTTTGAATCTTTTTGATCATTTCTCCATTTCTTCCTATCACAATTCCAACAGCAAACCTGGGCACAGAGACCTGATGGGAAAGGCAAAGCAGTATGAAAGCTCAGAGAACTAGACTGAATTACTCTGATTTTACAAGGAGATGCACTTAGCTACAAGGACAGGCCATGTTAAGCAGCTCCAGGCTACAGAACCACATCCCTTAAGAAAAACAAACACATGGTCACAAATTCCTTTCCCCACTGAATGAACTCTGCACTACAAGAATGCTGCTTCCAAAAGACAATTAAAAAAGTGTCATCTTGGAGTCCATAAGAACTCCTCTTCTTTACAGCCAGACAGACTCTTCTGGCAACAGAACACAATGCATTTAAAAATAAGCACATAGGTTACACGTGAAATTTGGTGATTTCCCCCCACTGCCCATCCCACAGGGAGGTTAGCACAGTAACTCATGAAGAAAACATACCTCTATGCTGCCTCCTCCCATTCTAGAACTGAAATCATTGCGTACGCCTCGGAAGTCTGCCTGATCTTTCTCTCGGATGATCTCCAGTACCATTTCCCTTGCTTGCTACATGGGGAAAGAAGTTACAGTTAGCTTARAATTATTCTGCTTGCCATCCCAGTTCAGGGCCTCAGTAATAGCTAATGGTTAGCCTTCAGGCAGAATAACTTCTGTCTGCTTAATGCAAATAGTCCGATTTGGAATTTTTTTAAACCACAGGGAGTGGAGATCTGTTCTCGATGGCATCTTCCATGTCTGACAAAGTCTGCCAAGTGAGCGAGGTGGCAGTTTCCTGTGTGCAATTTATTTCAGTCTTTCCAAACGGACAGGCCCTTTTGCTTTTAAAAATAAGAACATCGTTCTTTTCTTTTCAAGGAAGGAAGTGGAAGGCCCTTTTCTGCTGGATAGAATTGAAACCAACAATATGGTAGAAGCTGTAGTAGCAGAGCAGAGAACATGTCCACCAAGAGGTAGAGAACATGAACCAAGAAGGCAGGTGGGCAGTAATGAGCTTATTGACATTCAGAAAGGTAAGCCCAAGCCTGCAGCAATCCAGCAAGATATTTTGAGACAAATGATTACTCTTCCTACCTCCTTGCATCCCTCAAGGCCTTTCACAAGCTTGCATGTAGCCCAGCTAGTAAAAGTGTACCTTGGATATAAGCCAACAGCAGTCACCATTTAAAAAACAAGAAAAAGGCCCACATGTTGAAACCCAAGCCTTTGTTTCTGTATATTACCAGTCAAGCTTTTGACACTTCAGTTCTTTTTGCAAGTTTGAGAGACACTGGTGAATCTGACTCCTTTCACATTTTATATTTTTCATGCATTCTTGGTATTTATTACAGAAGTAAACAACTCAAGAAGTTTCAGAGATGCCAAGACAGAAATAAGGGCAATGGAGAGATTTCATAGCAATTTGAGATACTTAAGAAACACTGTTGCAGCACCCAGAGAATCCCACCAGAACCAAGGATTCATTGAGCTTTTTAAGTGCGTTGAACTTAGGAAAGAGCCTCAGAGATCTTCCAGCCTGCAATGCCTCCATGATTGATTGACATGATATATGGCACGGAAGATGTGACAACAGCAAATCTTGCAAGGCAGAAGAAACAGCCATCTGGAAAGCAGCAGCACTTGGAACATGATTTGGTTAAAAGTAGCAAGATTGCCATTAAACTTCTTTTTACATATCTATACTCTTACAATGATAAATATAAGAATTTTGAAAATTATCTCTCAAACCTAAAAGCCCTGTTCCACTAAGTGGTTTGAAAAATGCCACCCAAACATACCATGCCTATGCAGCAGCCACTGTTTCAGCAATTTGTGATTAAGGAGATCCTATGAAATAGAACTGTTTTTCTTAGAGAGAGGAAAGCTAAACTAGATTTAAATACTTAGCAAGATATGATAGACACTTGCTGAGAAGTGGAACATGCCACAAATTAAGTTTAATTCTTAAATTTAAGTACTTCCATCACACTGAAATCTGGCGGTCTCTAGTTGATCATGGGTTTTTGCTTCAAAGCAAGAACCGCAGGCATAAAAATATTTGTAGAACCCTGACACAGTGGGACTGCAGTACCAATATTAACCAAATCCCTTGGTTTCAGGAGTTGCTACAGGTTTTTTTTTTTTTTTTTTTTTTTTAATTACCTGCGTCAATTGGCTGTCTGAGATGGTAAACCTTCCACAAAACTTTCTTAAACACATAGTTAAGCTAGTCACTAAGAACCCATTTGTTTATGTAACATATCACTACAACTTTTGCTTCACAGATTGGAAAGCATTTCAAAGATACTTTCTCCAAACCCTCCTTCTCAGCTCTTCTCCTACCCACGTTTAATGCCTATTTGAAGTGAGAGCTAGGTTAGGCTGTAGACAAGCCAACACTTGCTAGTCCCTGTTTTAACTTGCTCTAAATAGTCAGACTGTAAATGCACAGAATAAAAAACCCAGCAGGGATCATAGCATTTGCAGTTGGATTTAGCACCATTAGATGCTCACAAATATGCTAGTGCTTAAACTACTCCTCAGTACTCAGGGGCAACAGCTCACTTTTATTACATACCTGTACTTTAAATGCATCTCCAGTAATACGGAGGGGTTTATCTGCTCCAGTAGGCAATGGACCATCTTGGATCATAATCATTTTCACACCCGTTCGCTCCTGAAGAAAGAGCACAGAGCACTTTGCTAAGTAGAGTCCCTAAAGCTAGGGACTATGTTTTGGTTACTAAACGTTATAGAGGTCAAAGCAGCAAGTTTACAGAAGCTACCTTAGCTCTTCTTGGGTACTTACAGCACAAATTCAGTAACAGTCCTAGAGCGTAAAGGACTGACAAAGTGTGCTACTCCTGAAGACCCTGCAAAAAGAGAACCCCTCTACCTCAACAACTGATTTTTCAGCCCTTTCCAGAATCTGTAGCTGTCTGCATATAATAGTAATTGCTTGACCAGCCTTGAAATTATTGGATGACAGAGGCCTAATCGGGGCACTCTAAAAATTATATTTTTGGCCTAGGTTCATTTCTGAAAACCTTTTTTCTTTAAAAAAATTGTACAAGATGGAAGAATAAAGACTGCCTAGAAACACAGATTTATACATAACAAGATACGTTTAATTAGAAAGGGGAGGGATGGGAAAAGGAGGAAGACAAACACCAGCCTTATTATAGATTAGTAATGAAAGAGAAACACAGCATTCTACAGTAGTGTGGCTGGCATTAAAAACTATTGCAGAAGCAGACTACAGATAGCCTTTTCTTGGCTACAAGGATCGCCTCCTAAACAGCACACACCAAATTTTTATCTAAAGCACACAAGTTTCTTTCACAGTTCTGGCAAAACTCCACTACATGTGTAGCTGAGGCCAAACTGATTTCTTTTGTAACACAAGATTGGATTTGAGTCCAGCTCTCCGAAGGCAGAAGAACAGTCCCTGCTGTAGAAGGTYAGAGCATTTAAGGCTCTCCATTTCAGCACGCTCTTGCTGATCTAGAGAAGTTGCAGTAGGGGAGAGAGCCCTAAAGTAAATGCATCTTGCGCACCTGCAACTGTTTTATTGTTTCACCTCCTTTGCCGATGACTAGACCCACTTTGGATGCCGGGATCAAAATCTCCTGAATCGTACTGTTGCCATCAACATCGTTGTGAAAGCCAGGTCCATTCCGACAGCGATCTACAATCTGCCCCAGTAGCCGTTTTGCTTGTCTTGGAAAAGAATCGAGGGAAACAACCATTAGACAACATTGTTCCATGTGATGAAGAGACTAGGAACCACTGGAATGTGAAGCGATTGGGGAAAGAAGAAGGGAAGAGATGAAGGAAACC
The DNA here is from genome assembly GCF_003343035.1 of Apteryx rowi. Lineage (NCBI taxonomy): Eukaryota > Metazoa > Chordata > Aves > Apterygiformes > Apterygidae > Apteryx > Apteryx rowi. Next base: position 1,767,635 of record NW_020448196.1, on the reverse strand, counting down.
ACAGTTAGCACAATGTTTTTTTGACCCTTTGGTGTACAATTTCCCCTAAAATGATTATAAGSAGTTTGATTTCTGAAAGGGGAAGGCAGAAGGAGGAGCAGCAGCATGCTCTGCTATCTTTCGAAGTTAAGGATAACAGTTGAGCTATAGCAACTGGGGTGCACATTGTGAATGAAGAGCCTCTAAATTCTAATAAAATATATATATATATGCCATATCTGATAAATCTCAAGCTTCTCTCTCCTTCTTGGTCAAGACAAAACAGACACTGCTCTGATACTAACACAGCATGTTGGTTCACCACTCTCCGATCAGTCACAGGTAACTGCCTTGCTCTTCTTTGCCTGCTCTTACCAGCAGCACCAGAACACTGTTCTAACACAGTCTCTGCCCCAAGCAGCAGCTGCTGAAGCTACACCAGAAAGCGAGGCAAGGATACTGCAGCAGCAACCAGTGAAAGACTGGGTTCTCCTACTCCTGGTGAGAAGAGACAGACACAAAGCATTTGGGAGATTAAAGACACTTTCTCCAAAATCTCTAGCATGTCAGAGGTAACTGACAGTGGCTTCCCTTCATCTTGGGAAGTGCTAGTACCAACATATCCCTTTCCTCCCCTTCTCCCACAGCCCTTCAAGGTAGTCAGAAGAAAGTCAGCAGTTCCCTATTCAGCCTAAGGCAGTGTCTTCCCCTCTCCCTACTTCAGGGTGGCTGACATGGCTTGATATAAGAGGACTCTTCTCTCTAGAGCCTTGAAGAAATAGTACAAACTCATTCCTCGCAAGCAGACATTCACAGCTCAAGGGGTGACGATCTAAGGCTGCAGAGATCAGAGCACCACTTTCTCTCGACTTTCTCACAAAACAAGGCAAAAGGTGGAATTTCTGGAAGTTCATTTCAAATATTCTGAAAGAGCCTTAACAGATTTTATTCATCTACCTTTACATTTTGCGTAATGTTCTTTTTGTGATGATATAAAGGCTACAACAGTTAATACATGACATGTTTCAGATCAGAAGGGCTTGTTTGGAAATTAACCTATTAGTTTGCCACTGGATATAACTAATGGAAACACTCCTCACTGAAAATCCTTCACAAAGCAGTCTGACACCTAGATTGGTTTCCTTACTTCATTTTATTTTTCTCCAAGTAGCCTGAAAAAGTAGCTCAAACAACCAAGTTGACAATTTTAGTACAGAAGCAAATTAAAGTTTCACCTAATTTCAAGTCCTCAGCAGCCTTCCTTATTCTGCTTCCTAAACTGAGTGTTCCCACCACCTCCCCCTTCTTTCTTTTTCTTTTTCTTTTTTTTCTTTTTCTTTTTTTTTTTTTTAAAGACAGCCTTGGACATGACCACATTTAACTGCATATTTCAGAAACATTAAGTCTTAAAAGAAACTATAAGTCTCCCCCATTATCCCCCAATTGCATCTCATCAGGCAACCCAGCTTTTTAATATTTTGCTCTTGTTCTGAAACATCTTTTGCTAAAAGGGGAAAAAAGCACTTCAATACCAGCAAGAACACATTGCTTGCCCTATAATGTGAGCTTGCCAATTATATTTATTCTGGCTCACTGCTTGCAGTATTATGGTAGAGTAAGGAGATTTCAGTACCCTTAGATCTCTTAGGAATGGAAGAATGATGAGCGTCTTCTCTTTAGAGAGACGGTCTTTGTGCCCATGTATTTTCACTACCAAATGCAACTCAAAGATTTCCAGATGGATTTTAAAAAACCCACCTACCCAAAGGCTGGGGAGAGAAAGAGCAGCTCCATATGTTAAGTGTGTTCCTGTAAGCCTGAGGATCCTGGATCCAGTTCCAGCAGGAGGTCCTCAACTGGTTTGTGAGAGTCTCAAACTCAGCTCCTGGGAAGGGGGAGGGAGGAAACACTGTCCCTAAAGTTTCTGTAGGCCTAAAGAGTAGAAACCCCTGCTGGCTGGCCATGTGTCTCTACCATGCAGGGATCAGAATTCAAGACTTTGGTTCAGTCCTTTGCTTCTCGCTGGCAGAGATGCAGAGGCAAGCACATCCATGGGCCTCATGCTGCTCTGCAACAGCACCAACACCTCCAGATTACTCTGGAGTGGCACCAACAGGCTTTGGAGGCCTCATGCAGCCCTTCTTCAGCTGGAAGGATGGTCATCTCAATAGGAGAAGGGAGGCAAAGGGGAGAAGAGAAGTGCCCTTCAACAACTTAGCTCAGCATCCTGGAAAGCTGCAGTTAGAAAACTGCATCCTAGGTGCCCTAAGAGCAACCTTGCCCTGAGGAGGGGAATTCCACGGGAATTTCTGCAGAGGGTTCAAACTGCAACTGGAAAAAAGCCTCTGAGGTGCACAGTTTAAAGGATCAGACCAAGAGGTTCTATGCTCCAGAGACCCTCAAGTTTCTCTAGGCCAACATTTGCTGGTGTGGCTAACCAGGTAGCACCACTGACAGAGCACAGCATTAGGGAAAAGAGAGAGAAGGAGAAAGGAGAAAAATGAAATCAGAACTCACTCAATGCTCTCTGGCGTCCCGGTGAGCACACAGGGCCTCTCAGGCATTCCACCACTATCTACAAAGGAAACAAGAAGACAACAGGGATTGGATACTTCCCATTTCTTAGCATCCAAACTGCCTTCAATAACCAGGCAGGCAGAGAAATGCTTACTCCTGACACAGGCTAGACAGTTTAATTTTAAATAGGGGGGCAGCGAAAGACAGCTAACGTAAAGAACAAACCGCTGCCTGAAAATATGGAGTGGTGTGATGCAATCTAAGTCCATGCCTCAAAATTACAATTATGTCCTAGAAGCAAATGTGAGTAGTATTTATTTACCTATCAGTAACTCAAATATATTCTTTCTGAAGAATTAAGTCTTGTTCTTACAGCATCTTAAAGTTGACTACAAGTTGTTTTTTTTGTTTGTTTGTTTTTTTAAATACTTCATGGGACTGCACTTCCCCAGGTGGCTTTTTTCCTTGTAAAGTCACACTCTTGGCAAATATATAAAATTCAAAAACAGCAGCTGCTTCAGTAACTGTTAGGTACTGATGAAAATGCTCATTCTGCACACAGCACATGTTAATGAATTCAAAGACACCCAGGGTCAACATGTTTAAAACCATTTGCTGGATGCCTGCATTTCTTTCAAAGCCTGCTCCACCAATTAGAGAGAGGTTTAAGGACCTAGATTATAAGCACCCATAGTTTCCTATAAAGCACTGTAGTACAGTCTTCCCAAACACAAACAGGCTGCAGCACTAGCACAGAGCACTGGATGGTCCCATCTCCTCAATGCATGGTGCTTTGTATGAAGAGCTGCTGCTACCCTCCTGAAATGCCTTCTGCCTGAAGCTGACCAGACTAATCAAAAACAAATTGCAAGAGCTGAACAAAGAGGTACCACCAGAAGAAAACTAAATAGCTGCAATTTTTGCTCTAGGGACAATACGGAGTGTCCATTTGCACTGTACCCATCTGTTGGTTAAAGACAGTCTCTTAATTGTTTCACTGTCAAAACCACCTGACACACCTGTTTTCTATGCTAGTACAGAGGTCAGTCCCAGAAGAGCCCTCCCATGCATGTTTGCCTAGTATAGCATTTGTTAACGGTGATAACACGTTATGAGCATTGCAAGGCACCTGATGTAATGGACACAACATCCTTCAGCATTACAACTTGTCCACCTACCCTAAAAAGAGGCTCTTACCTGGAGCAATTTGAATTTTGCAGCCAGACTCTGCCTGAATCCGTGAGATCTGTTCACCTCCCCTGCCGATTACTGAAACAAATTCAATAAGCATCAGAACATGCTGTTTTTCTGAGTAACTGTGAAGAGCACCCTCCCTGTTTTACTCTGTTGTGGCTACCTATAAAGAAGCAGTTCACTCAGTTGCAGAACAGGTATCCACAGTATGATCAAGTATATCTTCGTGGAAAAACAGTAAGATACTGCTGAAAGCTATTCTATTTCCTTGAAAAAAAAAAAAAATCTCTTGTACAGAAATGAAAATACATGGTGGGTTAGAAAAAAGGCTCTAGTTTGAGCCCTGCTAGAAGAGTCATTTTAGTATGTCTCGTTCAACCTGAACCAATAAACCAGTTACTTGGGGTCCTAAAAAAGCCAAAGCTGTTTGCTTTTATTTCTATAAAATTCTTATCTACTGCCTCTTTTCAAAGGACACATTATTTGTCTGGCCTGTACTCAAAGAGAACTCCTAAATACTTAAATGCTCTATCAAACTTTAAGTGAAAACGAATATTCATCTCCCTTAGCTCTCTGGCATCAGCAAACAGTTGTTCACCAAAAAGACATACTGAGGAGAACGTATGTGCCCATCATCATTCAAGTCCTTCCCAAACTGCAGAAGGGCACAACTGCCAGCTCAGACGGGTATGCCTGGCTCAAGATGCTCCCACAGAATAATCTCTCAGCTGTGGATCTGCCATCTCCCCACATCTGTCTGATCCTGAACAGGATTAGATTTAATACATATATGATGCACCAGTAGAGCATCCAGGCTCCCTTCTCACAGAGCTACAAAACCCCTCCGATATCCCTCCAAACATGTGGTATCAGGACCAATAAATGAAGAGGTCGGGTAGGAGGAGAGGGCTTCCTATACAGGAATTCCAGAATTACAGTTTTATAGCTTATTTAGAGTCAGGACAAAACTTCACACACTAAGGGGTAATTATCATGGTCTGTTATTTTCCTTTTTACTCTCTGTATACCAAATTGGAAGAGATGCACAGAAAATTTAGTGAAAGAAGAGTAAATGCAATCACTATAGTCACAACAGCAGGAGGGTGCCATTGAAAGGAAAAGTAATGATCATCCATAGGAAGACAGAAATTAGGATCAGGCATGAAAAAGAACAGTATCAGGAATGCAAATCTAGGAAAAAACTCATCCGAGCAATGCATGCTGGTTGTTTCCCTGCAGTAAACATATAGAAGATTTAAAATTCTGTTTAACTTGCCCTGAGTCAACTCTCATTTTAACATTTCAATGTTGTTTCCTTCCCACAACTCACACACTATTACATATTCAAAGAAAGTAATGTTTCAGTGAAGGGAAAATAAATTCACTTTTGACGTGCTTACATGCTACGGTTGTTGGAATTTAAGGGAGAGAACCACTACAACTCTCAGTAACCAGTACCGCACAGTGTTGCTCTTATTGCTGAGACACCAAGCTTTTCCACGCAGTTTGCACCTGGATTTTAAAACCAGATCATCCAGTCCCTATGAAGAGGGCATCAGACAAGGCTTATCCAAAGCCAGTAAATACACAAAGCTTGTGAGCGTGTCTTATTCTGTCTGTCAGAATAAAGTGTTCCTGCACAGAATATATATTAAGAAACAAATCAAAAGCATCCAAGATACTTACTAAATCCGACCATTTTATCAGGCACTTTGAACTCTTCTGTTATTACAGCCCTAAAAAAAAAAAAAAAGGAAGAAAATCAAATAGTCATTACAAAAAACAATTTGAAAGACAACTATGTCCTGTCATGGAAACCAGGAACAGCATATAAGGATTTTGCACAGACAAGTAAACACTACGTCACAGTCAAAATCATCCGTTTTGGAAGGGACCTCTCAGGGGTCACCTGCTCCATGCCCTAGCTGGAGAGAGAATGGATCTAATTTCTCCTACGCTGAATACATTTCCAATCTATTCTCCATTATCTTCAGTGGAGCTGACTGAATAACCTCTTTTTGCCTTCTTGCTCCAGACAGATTTAACAGAATAATGGCAAAGTTTCTTTAATATTTAGCCTAGACCTTCCAGGTCACAGCCACTGCCTACTACTTCTTGATATGCTCTTGCCAAGAGAGCTAACCAATGCCAAACCTGATAAGGATGACTCCTCTGACATTTGTAGATTATTTGCCTGCCTGTCCTTATCATTCTTTTCTCTGGAATTTATAAAAGCTATCTTCAATTATCCTTTGAATTCTTACTATCTCAAGACTTTAAAAGCCTAACACTCTTTGGACTTTTCTCAGTGTGTCTGTGCCTCAAAACACAGCACTCAAAACAATTTCCTAAGACCTAAACATAGTCAAGAGGTAGAAAGGAATTACCTTTCCTGTTTTTTTGCTTAATTATTTGTATCTTGTAGAAAATACAACACAATGAACATAGAACTTACAAATTCCATAGACTGAAATATGCACCATATACAATTTGTCCAGCACTCTCAAATGCAATGAAACATCTTCAGAATAAGTTCAGTGTTAAGTTTTCTGGTGAGAAAAATTAAATCCATCCCATCACTTGCTTTACACCAGTTAGAGAAGGTATAAAACACCCATTAGGCTTCACCATCTAACCTGCAGATAAAATACCTTCCACTAACTGAGAGCTCCCCAGCACAGATGCCAGTGCTATCCATATCCGCAACAGAACGCAGACTCCCATATGCTACAGGGAGGTTCAGGACTACATTCATTTTAATCTGGAATAAACCTAGCCTGTTGCCAAAACGTCCTGTCCCGCATTACTTGCCTACCTCCCTGTGCCGGAGGAGCAGTTGCAGCTGGACAATGAAACTAATCTAGATGAAAGCCAACCATCAAAACCAGAAAGAAGTCATTCCAGGCTTTTCAGCCTGATCAGTTCCTGGCATAAGTATCACTGCTGGCAGAACAAAGGTGGCAGGCAGCAGCAGAGCAGACAAGACTGCCATCCCCTTTTGCGCAGCCCTAGTTGGACATTAACTTTAGCCTAACAGTATCACCATGAAATACGGAAGGTTCTACAGTCCTTGTGTATATTCCTTGCCCTTTCTGCTGAGGCCCCCAACAAGCTGYTGGTTGCGATGGAAACAAACTACCATTAGCCCAAATATGAATTCTAGCTTTAGAAATGTTCTGCCCTTCCTGCTCAAGACAGGCAACTCCATAAGAGAAGGATTCCAGAAAACATGAGAATTTTACTTCTGTGGTAGATAAGACATGCTGCATAATAACTCAGACTTGCTCCAGTCTCCCCAAACCACTTTTAACAATCAAGGGAATCATCCCAGGTGATATTAGATCAACAAAACTAAAAAAATCCACCTGCCTGTTTAATACTTCTGACTCCTGTCAAAGTGCCAGTTTTTTGTTTTTTTTCCTGAGGCAGGGGAAAGGGAGAGCAGAATTTATTCTGCTCAGTCCTACAGATTTACAGGAACTAAACCCAAGTTCAACCCTTCTTTCTTCATCACAGCAAATAGCCTTAAAGGGTTAGCAGAAACCCCAGTCTGGAGAAAACCCAAGCTGACAGTTTCTCCACATTCTCAACCTCTGACTTCCTAACACTACTACAGATGGTGGATCAATAAACAATTAGAATTGATCAATAAATAATAAAACATAACCCACTGCTTACCTTTGATGTACCAGGGCCCCTAACTGGTTACCTACTGTGGCAGAGAGAGAAAAAAGGAAAAAAATCAAAGCATTAGCACGGATAAACTAACTTCATCCCTATAGAAAAAGAGTTCTTACCATTTCATCAAAAAAGAAAGAAAAGCAAAACAGTAATTTAGGTTCAGTGGCTGAAATGAATGCGTTATGTGGTACAAAACAGGAGGGGATTTCTTGATCAACACGCACCGTAACGCAGCATCCAGCTGAACACAGGATAGGAAATTGATCTGCGTCTCCCCATGCTGAGAGTCATGGGAGAAAATCCTGCCTGCCCAAATCCAAATCCCTGCAACTAACCTCCCTCCTTCCCAAATTAAGCCCAAAGAAGAAGAAAGAGAAGAAGGGGGAGAGGGGAGCGAGAGAGAGAGAGGAAGGAGTAATTTCAAGCAGATTGTTATATACTAAAAAACAAATAAATAAAAGCCAAGCAGATTCAGAGATTTAGTCTAATCAAAAAAGCATTAGAAATCACTTGCACATACTTCTCTCTGTATCTCTTATCTGTGCTCCATGGAGCCCACCTACACGGAGACCTGTTAAAGGAATAGGTCTGTTAAGTAACCTTGTGTCACCAAAACTGTATTTTTTTAAAACACATTTTATTGAATGCACACATTCCAGCCATACCTGCAATGTTAGCTGGTGGTCCATTTGTGATTAGCGGTTATCTCCCTAACCGAGAACCCCCAAACAGGGTTTTTTCACCCCAACTCCCATAGATTAAATCTTTCTTCCAAATGTTACTGGGGAAAATATCATTAGACCAAATCATGCAAAGTGGGAACACTTGCCCTGCTGGGCTTCCTACTGGACATTGCCTGCAGCAAATCAGCTAAGAAACAGGCCATTTGGTCCTAACAACCAGTTGAAGATTATATTGCATGCCCAGAGGGCCCAAGTAGCAAAACAAATGAAACTGGCCCACAACATGTGAACTGTGATAATAAAGATGCTATTTCAAACTACCTTGCAGCAACCTGCACATTCTCTGACCTGAAATAAATTGGCAATCAGCTGTCAGGGTTAGAAAACGGATGCATCTCACACTCTCCAAATCTGGTAGAAAAATACATAAAGTTTATGGCCAGACACGTTACTCAAAGAAATAAAATAGACAAGAGAGTCAATAACATATTGAGATATAGACACACAACAGAAATAATAGTTCAGGATCAAAATATTGACAGCAAATATATTTTATTACTCTCTCCAGCTCAGTGATAAGACAACTGCTGTGTTATCGACTCCCTTAGATTTGTCTTTGCATATTCTCACCCTGAATATAAAAAACTCTAATTTGATAACTATCAATACTGCAGTTGAAAAAGGTGGGTGATGTAATGGGGAATATTTGCTCTAGCTGATAAGCTACTGCTGCAGAGTTGAGCAAGTATGACCCAACAGAAATTCAGAATCTCGCCATCTTGTCCCCATCAGCACTCAGAATATTTTTGCTGTATGCAATACATCTTGTAGCTATTACTGTACAACAGGTTTGCCCTAGCCATGGACTAGGCCATTCATTCGCCCAAGATGCCAGAAGGAGTGCCCTTAACACTACAAGGCTATATTTAAATATCCATTTAACATTTCAATTCACCAAAACAGATCTCTCTGCAGTCTTTTACACTACGATCACTGCCCACAAATTATGAGGCAAATATACATCCAATAATCAATTCCTGAAGTTTATGTATGTGACAGAAGAGGCTTCATTTTGTAGCACAGTCCCGGACTTGGAAAAGACAACTTCTACAGGGAAGTCGTAGGAGCACAAAAGGTCAAATTGCTTAGGCAGATAATGCTTTACGTATATGTGATATAAGACCTCCAGTCCATTTCAAGTACCTTATGAACATAGTAAGCCATTCACCACCCAAGAGAAATATCATCCGTTTTGTATATTTGTTGCACAAATTGGTGAAAGAACCCATATTAAGCCTGTAGCCACAACTTGTACATGAGATCATTTCTTCCACATTTCACGGATATCCCCTCCAAGAGCTGAAAAGTAAGGCATGAGGAGAGAACTGAGAGTTATACAGCTTGAAGCCAGGCATGATTTCATTCTCTTTAAGGGGGGAAACAGAAACGACGTAGCTCCTGGTTGCAACAATCTAAAGTTTCATTCCTTCTCTAACATGCTCATTTTGCTCTGAAAGACAGAGACTAATAGAGGCAAGTCTAGGGCAGAACACACTTGCTGCAATGCTAAAAGCTGATATTCTATTCCACCATCTCCCTCCTAATGCCAGGGAGGGGGGCTGAACTCTGACAAGCCACGTATGTATTTCCCCCTTTTTACATCTATTGAGTACAATTTAACTGTAACTGCAGTCATTTTACTGCAAATAAGGAAAAATACTGAATAAAATCAGCCCAATTTCCTGTTAATGGCACCTGCTGGTTGATAACTCTTCACCCTGCTTTAGGCTTCACCTTAACTGAATTCTACCTAACAGACACTCAAAACAAATGCAGATTTTTTTTCCACCCCATAAAACAGAGTAGTGCCTCCCACTAAACTAATGTGCAGGGTGGGAATATACAATCTTGCAGAAAGTATCTCCACGACTAGAATAAAATCACAGCTACACACCTCTGGAAGAGGAGTAGAACACGGGGTTGCATTTCATACTTTTGAACCAAAATGGGATCACCAGAAATTTTAGAGGACCAAAGGGATGATAATTACCCTAATTTTTCTTCATCATTAAAGATGGCTAGATCTTTCCTGAATTAAATGGTCAAGAACCAATCAGTTTAAATGTCTGCCTTTGTTGCGAATCACTACTTTTTTTTTTTCCCTTAAATTCCCTTATTTAAAAATAAAACAAAGGTGAACTGTAAATCTGCAATTTTGAAGAACACTAACATTTTAGGTGATAAACTAAACCTTTTGCCAGGAGATCTAGATTTCTGTCCTGGCCAGTCTCCTGCTACAGGTGCAGTAAGGAGCACCACCACTAACTCCCATCAGTAAGAGAAGGGTAAGATTTCCTTCTGCCCATCCTTTACTCTATTTTCATTGAAAACATTTTGATTGAAGTATTACGTACAATAGGATCACGTTGTGTTTAAGCTCTACTAGGCACTACTACAATCACATTTTATTATAACAAAATAGGCTGCCTTTGTATTCGGATATACCACAGAAGCTCAGAGAAGGTGGGGGGAAGTCTCCTCCAAGGTCTCTCATCTTTGTTTCCCCATACTCAAAGGATGCCTCAGCCTTCAGCTACAACACTGCTTCTTAACCCTGTCTACATCACTGGAAACTTCTTCAAAGCAGCCCCAAATAGGGCAACAAAGGCTAACATTCAGTTTTGGGGAATCAGTGTCTTTCCAGCAGACTAGAACCCTGCTTCCTTTTAACAAAAGGAAGCTGTTTCTTCAAGAACGGTTTAACACTAAATAAACTTGTTAAATCATATCAGTAATTAGAGGGACCCATTAAGCAAAAACAAGGCCAGGAGCAGCAGCAGTTGGCCGTTAACAGGAGGGCTGGGATCCATCCTCTGCAGCAAGCCACAGCAAAATGCACTAGGTCTCTCTGCGCCCCAGAACTAACCCCATGTGCAGTGGTCACTTCACTGAGAAACATTAACTGATATAAGTGGCCATATAAATGCCAACTACAACTTGCTGTGTTAGCAGTACAAATGAACCAGCTCTCCTCCCTGCACTGTAACCATTTGCAGGATTACTTTAAAGTTGTTTCCAGAGACAGGAAATAAAGAAACTGGGGAAAAACAAACAAACAAACAAACAAAAAACAAGAAACCATCAGTCTCAAGCTTCATCTAATACCAGTAGGCCGGGTCACCAGGGCCAATCCTAGCAGCTCTCTGTTTTTGATTAAGGTTACGTTAAGGGAAGTACCAAAGACACTTGCACGCATTCTGGTTTCCAATACAATGACAATTTTTTTTTGGAAAGGCTCTAAAAGCAACTGAATTTGTTTTGACCAGTACACTGTCAGCCTTTCTTAAGGCCATTTCCTAAGCTGACATCAATCAGCCATGCCAGCAGCTGTTTACAAAAACAGACAGAGAATTAGATTTTTTGAAACACGGTTCTCTTCTCACCTTAAATACTTCATATTCCCTGGAACCAATTTTTCCAGGAATATTAAGAACAGAAGTAATTTTCTAAAAAGCACAAGAGCTTCTTCATGAGGGAAAGGAAGCAGTGAGAACTGCACACAGCCACCAACACCAGTGTACAGGGGTAAACAATCAAGAAATTTACCCCCAGGTTTATTTTCAAGCTATCCAGAGTAACAGTGTATCAAGCCCCTGCACTAGAGCACCTGTAAAAATATAAACAAACTCTTCTTGACAACAGTGTCCCCAAACCTTGATTCATAGAGAGCAGAAAATGCAGAAAAGCCTGGGCATGCAAGCCTGACTCTCCCTGGTTTGCAGCTACCACAGGACTAAAAAGACTGTCAAAACAGTGAGTGTGCTCCTAAGGTAAGTGTCCTACTAAAGGCAACTGCCACCTTCCAGATGCCTGAAGACCAAGCAGTCTATAATGCCACGGCAGCAGGAGCACATAGCCTGTGAATGACTGAAGTATGGATCCTACCACAAAATACAGAGCAAGAGACGCTGCTTCAGAAGTCCTCGGCAAGGCAGCAGTTCTGCACCTTCCACGACTCACCTTGGTATATGGCTACAGAATAGTGCAGGAGGAACCTTGCTCTGAAGTGGGGAACTCATCACAATCGTATTTCAGCACAAGATTTACTAATACCATTAGAAATAAAACCCAAGATGGCCAAAGCTGAAAGAACAGGTACTTGCTCCTTGCCTGGCAATTCTGATTTCTTTGCTCAATTTCAAACCTTTAAACAGCATTACTACTTTGATCTCTGCGATCTCAGAGAAATGAGATTTTTGGGAAGGGAGTGGGAGAAAGCTGTAAAACCTACACACATCTATGAGGTATCCAAGGGCAAATATAGTGCTTGGAGCTACTTGAAAAAGTGCTAGAAACAAGGCCCAATGCTGAAATGCAGGTGAACAAACACCTGTAGGTCTCTACATTGGAAGAACAACTGCAAATACAACACTCAAGAGTGCAGCTGCTCTTGAAGCCTCACCTAGGAATGACACCTGCTACATGGAATCATCTATCACAATGTGAGAAGCCAGCAGAAACCAATTTATAGCACAGATTGTAACTGCATGGATACGGTTTGCGCCAATGCAAGCAAGGTTCAGCAAGTCATAGGGCTCACCAGTAAAATTTTAGGTACAAAGTCTAACTTTTGCTGTCATAAAGCATTACGACCATTTTGCATATTAGAAGTTCATTAAAAAAGATATTGCCAAAAAGTCAGATTTCTCATTTCAGTTCAGTCTGATGAAACAGTGAAGAAATAGGTAGGACTAATGTTATGAACAATTAGTTCGTAGAAGACTAGTTTTATTCATTTTCACATATAACCATTTGATCTGAGCCATTTAGACACAGCTCAAAACTGTACTGCATTCATCAAATTAGTACTGAAATAAAATATTCTTAAAATCAATGGCAAAATAGGACCTATCTACACCTTCTATTCCCACAGCATTTCTGGAATGGAAGAAGCATCTGATGACAACATTCTTTGAAATCATATCCATGACTGGACAGTTGTTTCTGAAAAGGCTAAAATATGCCTGCAAACTGTTTCTTTGCAGTTGATCTAGCCTAGCAATGAGACACTAACACTAACAAGTCTATTTTGATCACAAAAGCACAGCAAGGTTTCACAGTTCATTGCTTGACAGCACAGCACCTGGCCATACAGAAGACCAACATATATACCAACATATACTGGCCTCTGGCTTCTCACAGACTTAGCGATGCTCCAGTCTGAGATACAAGGTGCAGGGGCTGATCCATATAAACCCATTCTTTCCTAAAACATCAAACCAAAGAAGCAGCAGCTTCTTGCTCGAGTACAGCCACAACACCAGAAAACAAAGCCGACTGTGGCATGTTTTCAGACAACAGTAATGATAGCAAGCCAGACTCTGCAGATGAAAGAAACTTCTCTCCATGCTCCAGCATGCTTTTCAGAACGTGAAGCAGAGGTGAAGTATTTTCAGCCTTTGCCTTTCATAGCTTCGCATCAGGCCAGAAACAGAGAAAATTCTTTCAAGATACAGTCTTAGGCCGAAGCTTCGCTTACCTCCTCAGCGGTCTTGCACATATTTTATGGGGGAGAGAATGACCCTGCAGGGCTCTCTATGTCAGTAAAAACACTAGAGGAAACAGGAGGAGGAAAACATGGCCATTTTTTTCTGATAACCAACCACAGGAAAAGGTGAACTCTTTGCTTCTATACAGCAGCAGGTAACAGTGTAAACACTCTTCCTGTAACAGTGCACAGCATTACAGATTTGTAAAAAAAAGAAAACACCTGTTCTAACCTTTTTGCTGTTCCTGCCAAAACCAGGAAATGAATAATTTATTTTAAAGGTCTAATAATTCATACAGTATTAACTCATTACAGTTATCTGATATGATCCACCCAATAAATTACTCTTAGGCTGTGGCCAGTGTTAAATGCATCAGAGATTTAAGAATCCTCATAAAAAATAATTATGAAAAAAGTCAGGCCTAATATGGAAAGCTTCCTTCCAACTTGCCTCAACTTCCATCACCACTCTTTCTCCTTAAAATTCATGTACAAAGCTAAGCAATCAGAATTCTTGACATATACTCAACATACAGTTGAGTATAGAGTGTGGCCACTCTAGTCATGAAAAGAAGCATACTTGACACATGCTCCTATATGCTGCCTGTTCTCTGAAAACCAGGGAGGGCAGGGAAGGACAGCTTAATTATGCATCTGGCACTCTGTGCATGAGCTCCAGCACAGTTCCAATAAGACCCCACCTTGGCACTACCACAGAACAAGATTTAAACTACGGAGTTAGTTTGCCGATTTCCAGAGTTTGTAAACTAACACAGAATTGCTTCACATTAGGAATATTAACGCCTAGGAGCCCTGTGCTATCTGATAAGACTAAACAGCACAGGGAATCCTACATACAATTTATACGCACACACACACAAACGCACTGAGTAATTGCTGTCCTTATAGAAGATAACAACCTCCATACATGGATTTCAGAAACTGCATCCACAAGATTCTCTGCCTACTCATAGCCGGCTTACCTCCATCATCCAGGGGCCGTTTCTGCACTCCATAACCATAGACTGACGGGTCCACAAGTGTTGTAGAATTATTCAAGTGAGGAATATCTCCAATTTTAGCAGCAATCTATAAAAGCAGATGATAAAAATATGATTAGCATATCTGAAGTGTCAGCTACCACAGCTAAACTCTTTCTTCCAGCAAAGCATTTACCCCAGTCCAGCTTTCTCTCAGTTATTTTCTATATAGGTGCTTTTATAACACAGTTGCAAGAAAGCAGTGCTTTATTTGTAAAGTAAACAGCTTTCTGTTTGCTTTTGGTATTTGTTTCATTAAGACTGCATTCACCCAGCTCCCCTTCCTCGTCATGAGTATGTATTTACTCCCTGGAATATTATATTTAGCCTGGTTCATTCAAAGGACAGCTGAGAAGCAGGATCCAACCACAAGGAGAGTTCAAGCCAACCAACTTTGTCTTGGAGAAGCTGCCACCACCATAGCCATGTAGGAGGACACAGGCTTTCTGCTGCATCTGTGCATATCCAGAAATTTAGAAATGCACACTTGCACATCAGCTTGGGGGGACTGTGGGGAGGAGAATGTGAAAATACACACCACAAGGACAGGTCTGGCATCTCCCTCTTAAAGAGACTGGATTACCCTGTGTTTACTGTACGAAAAATAAGCTAGTGGGCAAACTATTAGTCCAGAATTAGTTTCAATTTCCTGCAGAGGTCATTATAACACAAACATGACTAACACTGGCTGTTCCTCAGCTTCCAACCTTTATGCAGGGGTAATAACCATTCTCTGCCAAGCTAAAACGGAATAAGGACATTTACAGGAAAGAAGAGACATTCAGGTATCACAGCAAGAGTACTGAGTTAAGCAAATAAAACAGGTGGAGAGATATAAACATCATTTAATAACAGTGAAAAGTTAGGCTCATCTCTAATGACATTTGGGAGACATCTATATGGATGGATGCTGACAGAAGTAAGCTCTTTCACCTGCACTCCAAGCTAACTGGATGCAAGCCAACCCTGGTATGGAAACCATAAAGGCGCATTAGTTCAGTGCTGCACCTGAATTAATACCCGTCAGGGACATGCAAACTGAAGTCTCACAGCACCCCTTGCCTACAGAGAGACATCCTGCTTTAATATGCAAGTACAAGATAAAGAAGTTGCAGAACAAATATAAGCATGTTGTATTCTACATAGCTCTCCTCCCCTCCCAACAAAACGAAAATCACTGAACAGGATTTTTATTAGGAGTCTGATTGTTCTTCCTGCTTATTCCCCCTCTGAACTAAATCTTCCATCAAGCATTTTCACACCAATCAATTTTTATATCACTATATTATAATTGGGATTTTAACAGAGAATAAGCAATAAGAATAGATGAAAAAAGCATTTTATACAGATATGCTTTAAATGAAGCCAAGGGCAAATGACAAAAAGGTGTTTCTAAAATTTTAAAGTTTTATTGCAACAGAAAGACAGCTACAAAAACTCAGGTTGTTGACACTATCAACTGCTACAGTGGAATAAACAACTGTCCAAGATTCAGAACCACAGGGTAGTGAAAAAACGCTATTTGAAATAACCTCTATGGATTGAGGGCACTGCTTTTAGAAAGAGACTAGAAAAGAAAACATTCTCTTTTATGCCTTGCATGAAAAGGGCTCCAAGTTTTGACTATTTTCTTCTCATATTCCATTCCCTCCTGTTCTCCTTTAGATAGACAACCACCTTGATGTATCAGAAATGCCAGGACCTTGAGAATACAATCTTGACTTCCYGCTTTTACCCACAGGATTTTGACAGTTTTTTGGATGAATAATTGAAAATATAACACTGGACAGTTAAACCCAAGGTGAAGCCAACATAGAGCCCATCAAAGAGGAAGTGATGTTCAGTTTTAACCTAGTTTTAGCATAGGGACTAGCACAGTGATCATGCAGCAAAGCTTTCTGATGAAAAGCATCTTGGTTATCAACATCTTCAAAAACTGATAAGCCCACAGAAATACAGTTCTGAAAGCATTAGCACAGACCAGCCCATATCCATTCCATACTATGAAGGGTCAGGTGATGCCCTGCTTTTATGTCGAATGCTATCTCCCATCCACAATTCTAGCCCGTTACCCACGTGCTTCCCCCGTATGTCTGGGATGCAGAGGAGTTTAATGAAGGTACGAAGAGCATAGATGTTTCCTGACCATTTCAAAACTGAAAAATAAAGTTTTAAAAATAATTTATAACAATCTATTAACAGCTTTCATGCCATAACTTACAATCCAAACTTACACGAAAGGGACTGTGTCAGCTGTAACATACCCTGGCATGTTTTGGAACATTCGATTTTAACGTGCCCTTCATGAACTCTCTTCCTGTTAGTAGTTATTTACTTGGGAGAGAAAGCACTGTAAGCTGATAGTTTGGATCTGTAATCACACATCCCACACTCAGGGGGAAGAAAAGTCTGTAGATATCCGAAGCTGGCCTACAGAAGGAAGCTGGCATGAAGCACAAAGGTGCGAACAAACAGATCACTGGCACTAAGGCTGTCGGCTCCTGGAACAGGAGAGTATTATAAATCCCACCCATGCCTACTGCACAACTATTTCCCCTGTATGTAACCCTCAAAGGAAAGGTCAAAATAAGAGAGCCAATGCCATTTTCACTTAAAAAAACCCACCTTATACCCTTATCTCTAAAGCCTCCCAGCTGCCACTGGCTTACACACAGACAACAAGCCATGTCACTATAGTACGAAAAATACCCTGCAAAATTAAGCATTACGCTTTTAAAATAGATATAGCAGTTAAAACAAGTTTTAACTTCTTATGTTCAATTTACAATGGGAACCTCAGTTTTTACTACAGGTTCAGCTGGGAGATAAGCACAAAAGTTAGAACACAGCAAAAGTAAGCAGACCTAGCCCTTATCTGACTAAATGACCTTGAGTAATGTACTGCTAGCCACCACTTTTGTCCCTCTGCATGTCAGCCGTCAGGCTTTTTTTTTTTTTTTTTTTTTAACCCAACACATTTATTTTGTTGAGCTCTAAAATACAATGGAAAAAGCATCACTACCATGAAACTGTTGCTGCACTGAATCCCCCTCAAATCAGTCTCTCCCAACAACAGTTTAAAGGACACAGTACAAACCTGACTTACAGAACTGCAATGGTAAAGTTGGGGGCAGGGGGGCACAGGGAAGTTGCCTGAGCTTTGCAATTTAAGAGGAAGATAAAACGAAGCCACTCATGCAAATGGAAAGCTCTACTCTTAAGTACCTTTTTTTTTTTTTTTTTGCTATATCTTGCATTTCTATCCTCCTATACCTTTAACCCCCTTTAAAACAGTACAATATCTAAACACTTTCTGAAATCAAACTTATTTGCCAGACAAGACCCACACCCCCAGTATCTGCAGAATTCAGCTTTCAAAAGAAATGCCTAGCTTCTGGGAAGAAGCTTTCCATGCTGTTCTGCAAAAGAACAGCAACTAATAATATCACCAATTCCAGATATTAGCAGGATGTAAAAAAAATGAAGCACTGTCATCTGAATCTTTAGACAATTCTAGTGCTTCTGTTACTCTTCCCATTATTCAAGCAAAATACTCAACTTAGCATGACAGCCATTTCTCCAGAGCACTGCAGGGAGTGGGGAAAACATCCACAACTCTTTAAGTGGCATGTCACAGGTGGTTTTTCTAAATACTACAGTAATAGCAAATACCTGCCCTAAAACTATTTGAAGATGATCTGAAAGAATAGTCCAAAAGGGAATAAAGAGAAGAAAGTCTTAAACCCTTCCTTCTCCCTGCAGAAAGTTAGAAGTGGAAGCCTGATATTAAAAAGGGATTTTACATGCAAGACCTGATACAACTCACAGTAAGTCTCAGGCCATTCACCTGCTTCCAAGGTACCCAAGACAACACACTACATCATCTTTGTATCTTTCCCAGACATTCAGATTCAGACAGTACATAAGACAGATTATGAAAAGGACATATATGAAGAGGGAATCAGTTAGCGCTGCAGATGAATGTGTTGTACTGAAAATAAAACTGCCAAGGAAAACAGGAGAGAGTTATGAACCAAGCAAGACAGTGTTCTGTCAACGAGAACAAGCCTCAAAGACTATCCAATAGAAATTCGTTTTTGTCCAAAGTACTGAGTTCTGCTTATTTTCCTATCCATTACTCAAAAGGAGAACAAACATTCTCTCCCGTCCCCCCCACTCCAAAATGCGACAGAAAAGTCACCCTGCTTAAGACCAGCTGCTTCAATATACAGACTAATCACTACATATGAGCTAAAAGTTAATCCACTCAAATGGGACTTGGTACAGAAGAAGCAGGACAGCCTACCTCAAAGCCTTAGCATTCATTTGAAAAAATGCTTTTTATTACACCTCAAACATTTAAAACTATACAAAAGTCCAAGCAAATCCATTGCAGACATCAAAAACAATGTACGTATTACTTCTTTCTAAGGTATTAGAGTTCTTGCTCTTATGTCAGCTCACTTCCCAATGTCTTTGAAGAATGCAGTTACTATGATTGATCAGGAAAGTCTTTGTTATCCTGAATAATTTAGTTATTATTAATAACTAAGCACTATACACTATAGCTCAAGTTTAGTGTTATGGCCCTCATGAGAACTGAATTTAGTAAATTTGATTACTAGTCTTAAGTGTAAGATTAAACTTTGAAAGAGTTCAGATATCAAACCAGGGATGCCATACCCAAGCTGGGGAAACAAGAACTAAGACTGAAATTTTCTTCCTCTACTCCCCCATTAGAGCAGAAGGAATACTCAAGAAAAGGCTATGACACTGGTCATAAGCACCAAAAAACGTGACATCTACCTACCACATCAGTGTAGCTCAGGCAAATAATAGCTTTAAACATATTCAGTGAAAACTCTGCCATCACCTCCAGAGAAACGTTAGGGGTAAGTGCCTTTGCATCCCAGCTGGTTCTCAGCCAAAAGGGTTCATCGCAAATTGCTAGGTTTGTTGAGGTAAATATCTGTCCACTGGGGAACTAAGACCATCTTAATTCATATTTGGTAACAAGTCCTTAATGACAATTATTTAGTCCTGTAATACTTGGGCAGTAGAAGACTACCTAATTCCCTACAAAGCCTCTATAGAACTAGATTAAATCAAGCACTTCTAGGGGGAGGAGAAAAGAAGGAAGGGAAATAAAGGCGGAATACTGTTTTGCACTTGCAAATGAGTCTTTTCATCCCACAAATATTAATGAAAATCACATTCAGCAGGCAGCATGCAACTCACTGCACAAAAATGTAGGCCACTGTACTCGCGAGAACACATGTACAGCTCACATTTCTCACACGCTTGTTTTCGGTGAGAAAGATATCACAGAGATTGCTACGCTATAGTGCCTCACTTGAAGTTGGCAGCCTTGAAGGTTCTGAAGCCTTTCAGTTCAGACTAATTTATGGTGTAGGCTCACAGAAACCCAACATATTCAAAGTACAATGAACTTAACCAGTAAGATCAGTAAAATGAGAGTAAATAACTGTAAAAAGCTTATGGAATTTTTCTATCTCCTTCATGTATGAACATATGAGGCACCTTAACCTTCCCTACAAATTTGGCAACAGCAACCATACAAGACAGATCGGAATCAATTTTCAGGTAGCTCTGCATTTCAGCTTAACACAGTCCTAGGCGTTCCACTTTAACATGCAACCCGTTACCGATCAGGTGAATGGTACATACTGTGGCACTTTCGGTACATTCACAAAATAGTTTCAACAAGCTGCAACTGATCAGTGAATAATGAATTATTTTCTTCTTTCTAAACAGGTTATTCAAAGATTATTCAACTGCTAACAGGCAGAAAATATTATCAGATATTCAATGAGATATTTTTGCAATTAGAGGCCTTCAGTAATAGAGGACCAAGTCAAGGCAAACACAGCTGCAATACCTCCCACTTCAACTGCATCAAGTAGGTAATCCTGGGCTAATAGCAAGGCTTTCAGACATCACATACCATCAAGGCCACAGCACTTTGTCAGTCACTGAAAAATGTGACATGTTGCCTCATCTGGGACACAGCTAACATGTAACTCGTCTGCTACATACTGCAATACGTATGCTTAGATATAAGGCTTTAAATCAACAGGTGAAGAGCAAACTAGCTTGTGTGTTCTTCTGGAAAGGGGCAACATATTCATCTACAACAGCTACTGCTTCTGTACAGTTTACTGAAGACAGTACAGAACAAGCATTTACTGCCATACCGATTCACAACCAAACCATAAGCGACCATAAGCCACTTAAGTTCCATTAGAACGATCACTTGAAAGGTCTTATGGTCCAGCTTACTTTCTTCAGGAGCTTCTCAGTTAAATGAAAAAAAAAAAAAGGAAAAAAAAAAGAAAGGAAGTCTGGGCAACAGAAGGAGATTCTCCCACCTTGCCTGTAACACTGGAAAGACAATAAAGTCAGAGTCTTCAAGCATCAGGTGGGCCTTGGTCCTAGTAGTGAGCCGTATTATTCCTTGTTACATATTATATGTGGTTACTAAGCACAAGTAAAGAGCAACTTGTTCAAGGATGGAATAAACACCTGCGATAAACATGGAACAAGAAGTGTGATGAACAGTCACAAAATCCATACAACAAGCAGAGCTTGCCAAGCAACAGCTTCTCGTTTCTGAAGCCACTTTTCACAACCTTCAGAACACACAAATGTTTGCAGTATCCTATATTAAACACAAGAGCATGATTTTTGCAGGGTTCAGGTCTTTCTTCTAAAGTTTCCATTTTGGCACTGCACAAGCTCTGAGATTCCTTTGGAGAGTAATTCACACTCCCTTCCCTCTTCCTCTGAGGAGGAAAAGCAAGACTTTCCTTCTGTTAGAGTTTCTATTGACTAGTCTAGAGCACAATTAAGGTTCTGTTTAAAAAACAAATTAGCGATAGCTCACCCCTACCCATTGCAAAGTTTAAAAATGCAGTTTGGCAGAGGAGAGGCTGGAAACTGCCTCCTTCCCCGAGAAGCAGTGTTTTTGCCGTGTCACAAGCCCCGGTCCCAAGCCATGCGGTACGGAGACTATCAGAGAGCCCCGCGGCCGCCCCAGCCCCTCCGCCGGGCGCCCCACGGCCTGCTCCCCTCCCCGGCGGCCCGGAAGGGACAGCCCCAGCCCCAGGCCCTTCCAGGCCCGGCTGAGAGGGGCCTCGGGCCCCGGGCTCCCGGGAGAGAACAGCGGCGCCGCGGTCCTCCCCCTCCCGGCGGCTCCTCGCCTCGCCTCAGCCCCGCGGCCTAGCGGCGGTGCCGCGGCCTCCTCCCGCCCCCGGCCCCGCGGCGGGGCTCGCCAGCCGGCGGTTACCTGCCGGACCCGGTGCAGAGCGTCGACGAACCCCTCGGGCTTGATCCCCACGGGCGCTGCGCTCTGCCCCTGCGCCAGCTCCGCCATGACA
>NW_020448196.1:1710929-1745191 GCF_003343035.1 Apteryx rowi | reverse complement strand
GAGCCCCATGGCGGGGAGAGCCCCACTGCAGGGGCAGGGCTGGGGGAGCCCCACGGAGGGGCAGGGCCGTGCTGTGGGGAGCCGCATGGCGGGGATAAGGGCTGTGATGTGGGGAGCCCCATGGCGGGGATGAGGGCTGTGATGTGGGGAGCCCCTGGTGGGGGAGGGTGTCGAGCCATGGTGGGGCAGCGAGCCCCATGGGGAGGCAGGGCCTGTGGTGAGAGGAGCCTCTGCCACCCCCTGCCCCATATGCAGGGTCTGGGGGGTCCCCCAGTCGCCCCCGGGCACGGCGTGCCCCATAGCGACAGGGCTGGCCTCGAGGCGCCCCACGCTGGGGGCAGCGGGGACCGGCTGCTAACCCCCGTTGCGCACGCAGCCCGTTCTGCTTTGCCGACAGAAATGCCACCTGCATGCCTAAATCCCCCCGCAAGGGCCACGGGGAGGATTGCCATGGCAGAAACACCGCCCGGGACCAAACCGAGGCGGAGGGCGAGCACGGCCCCACCACGACTTTTCTAAGGTTTGCAGCGGCATCAGCCCTGCAACACGGCCTCTGCAGCGTGCCGGAGCCCACAAGGAGCGCAGCGTGACAGCGTGACCCCTCTCGCTGGTGTGGTGGCCTCCAAAACCCCGTTTCCTCCCTGTGCACGCAAACCTCCCGCATTTTCCTTTCCTGGTGCATGAGGCAGCGCCAGCAGCACGGCCCAGGCACCTGCCCTGCTCCAAGTCCTGCGGGATTCGGTTAGCAAACCAAGACCCACCCACACCATCCCTCTCCCCAAATAACATGGCACCACGCTCGGTGCGTGCAGTGGTGCTTAGCCACTGCTGCCGGTCGAGTTTGGCGGGGTTCATTTGTGCCTCAAGTTGTCAGTCCTGGTGCCCGCAGCACCGAACAAGAGGACAGAGCACTTTTCATGGCAGCAAAATACAGGCTAGAGCCTCTAAACCTAAACTGCTCTTTCTGCTCCTGCAAGATCCTTAACCCTGCCTGGTTGTGCCATCACTGCCCGACTGCTGCGTGTTTCTCCGGTATTTCCGTTCTTGCTGTAGGGGTGGCCACTGCCTGCCGAAGCACCCCGATAGCAATTGGTGTTCAACACCTTCCGTGAAAATACTGTCCCAGAATGCCTGTTTCTGTGTCTTATTTTCATGCATTTATTTGAGGAGTGTGGTTTCCAAAGCACAGCCGTGCTGAGCCTGTTACGAGGTGCTTGGCTGTCATGGGACATTGCAATCACAAAGTTAGACACACTGCACTAACAGGCAGGGTCAGGCTGTTAAAGTTTAGGTCCAGACTGGAATTTTGCTGTGTGCATGAACATGCGCCATTTTAGCGCAATTTTACGCCTTGGGAGGAACATGACACAGTCACTGTCTGCAAGCGCCTACTGTCTGCAGGAGAAGTCGCAGTGGTGTCTAAGACTTTTAACTAAGCGCAACAATGCGGGGTGCAGGCCTGTTCAGAGAGCAACGCCGTTTTTATTAAACGGCCTGTTCCAAGAGTAATTTGAGCTCTGTGAGATGTTTTGGCACCACCCACATCCTCTGGGCCAAATCCCCAAGATCTGATTCATTTCTTAGTCACAAAACCCTCCCACTGCAAGGAACAAGTAGGGAACTTCAGGATGATGCAAGGACCAGTTAGTCAAGGATTAATGCAAAGAACATGCAAAGATAATTCCTAGATCGGGGCACTATTGTACACGGCGTGCACAACCCTTACAGCCTCGACATCGGACTGATCGTGGCACTTCTTGTGGGTCTAACTGTGTCCAAGCCTCATTTAGGCTCCTGCAGAGCAGCAGTGGCATGTTCTCTGGATAATTTTTGCATGCAGACGTGGCTATTGGATGCAGCAGCTACGGGTACCCACCCTTTCTCCTGGGATGGCCACACCACCTCTTGCAGAGGCGCTGGAGGCCGGTTTTGGTGACCTCTTCCCTGTTGTATAAGAGGACACACAGCTATCGTGCAGCCAGAATATAGTCATCCACGTCACACGATCTGCTTCATAGGCACAAATCCTATCAGGTGATCAAGCACACGCCTGTTACGAGACTGAATGTTCACGTATCCTCCAGCCATATGACAAAACCGTCTCATCCTGTGATAAGGGCACATCTTATTGCATGACAAGGAAGGATAAAAGGCAGCAGGCTTCAGGTCTCCAAACAGTGCGAGGGACCCTCAGGAAAGAGAGCAAAAGGAGGGGGTCAGTGCCAGTGTTAAATGTGCTGGGAGGCCAGATCTGCTGATACGTTGCTGGTCGGCCACCCCAGCTTAGGAGCATGGGAGCCTTGACCTAAAATATTCCCACCCAGGCACATATGCATAAAAGTGAGAGATGGTATCTCCTAAATTACAGCCCACAGCAAACTCTTTATTTTTGGCTGAGTTTACAAGGTGAGCTCAAAATAGCAGCTCCTGTTTGACGGTAGCATTGAATGCTGCCACTCCTGAAGTATTTTACATCTTTGTTCGTTTAATGTAGCCCGTGTGGGACTTTGTGTCAGGACTGCTTGTGTCTGTTGTAGCTAAGTCAAATCCTAGGAAATGGCGCGCCTGGGTTTCCTGCCCTGTAATGCCACTGCAGCCTGAAATAGTACGAGCTTCACTAGACCAAGACCCAATTTCCCAAAGCTACCAGGCCAAAATATTAAATTCCAGATTGAAACTATGACCCAAATTATTCAAGTTCTGTTGGTTTCCTTCTTTGCTGCTTATTGCTGTTTCCAGTTTTATGCATATCATTTGCTCCTACATTAGTAGGAAGGAATTGCTGAGCCTGATGAAACTTTATGTAGGGAACACGCTTTATTATTGAGAGATGCACAGTCTCCTGGCTGTCACATCCTCTCATACCAGAGGTCTTGCCAATTGTCAAAATTGCCTCCTTTCAGAAGCTTAGACCACTTTCCTAAGCAAAATTACTGTTTATTATAGCAGCAGGAACATAGCATTATGGAGGAAGAAGGATTTTAAAACAAGCAGATGCGTAGATCTGTATCACCTCAGCCTCGCCACCATCTTTAGACCATGGTCAAGCAACCACAGTTTCTCCAGCTGTCCCAGAGATGGCTCGGGGCTCTGTCTTGTTTTGCTGCTTCCTGTCTTGCAAAGCGCTACTTTGCGGGATTAAGGGACTTTTCCCTCTCCTATTCCAGGCCACTTTTATATTTGGCTAGGAAGATACAACCGGATCAGCACAGTCGTTCTGTCACTGCTCCTTAGCAGCTCTTTGCCGTTGGAACCACTCTTTCCCCAGATGCTAGTTTTCCCAGGCAGATCCTGGGGTGGGGAGGGGTCACCCCAGTTTTCTCATGGAGCAGTTCAAAGACCTCAGCATCTCCCACCCCACTTGCTCACTAACCTCGCGCTCTCTTTGCCAGCTCGGATGACAGCGGAAAGCACTTACCAGCAGCCAGCCAGACTCCCTCGAGATGCGTGTTTCCGTCCAAGAGATGCAGGTGCGCTGTGGTCTTCAAGAGAGACGTAGCTCAGCGAGACAGTGACGTCCAGGCAAAGCGTCTGTAGGTATGAGCAGTCAGAGCGCTACGATGAGCCCTCTGCCCGACACCGGCTGCTTGGCAAGAGGCACGGTATGAGACAGCCTGTCCTCTTGGATGTTTTGGGGGCACCCATTGCCCAGGGAGACTGGCCCTGGAGGGAGTGGGACTAACCTTGCAAGCCTCCGCCAGGAGAAAACACTGCCTGGAGCCATGCGTGGAGGTGTCCTGATGATGGTCTGCTGGAAGCAGCATCGTGGACAAGCTAATCATGGGCAGGCAAGGCTGGATGTAGCAGGCTGGGCTTGGAGGAGCTCGTAAACAGGCCCTGAGACAAGCAGAGGTCCCAAGCACCTTGCCCAGGAGATGAACCAGGGATGCAGAAACCCAGGCGTGAGGATGGGCAGCAGTTCCCCCATGGACTGCAACCCCTCGAGCTTCCCGTGGACCAGAGCATCAGCTTTGAGGAACACCAGAGACGTGTTATGAGTCCTGTTTGCCCTGGGCTTTGGGAAGCCTTCACCTCACTGCTCCCCTCCAGCAGTGCAGGCTACTGGCACAGCTCTGGGACATGTGGCACGAGGACTTGCTACATAGAAAAACCATTCACTGCTGTTCACCTGCCTCCAAAGATCTGACCCCACCACTGCAGCAGCCGGAAACACCCCTGCTTCCCCTGCACACAGCCTGATGACAGCCAGACACCGCTTGGGGCATCTTCTGCAGCCGCGCTCCTCCCACGTGCCTCCCATTTCCCCACGTTGCTGTGCACCTCACAGCTGAGCATCTGCTCCTCCAGCGAGCGAAACGTCACCTGAGGCACGGGGAAATCCCCTGCCCTGCTCCGAAAGTGCGGCGGGACCCTGGTCTTTCCTCCGCCACAAAGGCCTGCAACACGTGTCCCTCGCAAACCCGGCGCCCGCCTCACCCAAAGTCCAGCCCTGCCGTCGGTGGCGCTGGTGCTTGGGATGTCACCACAGGTCTGGCGACTGGAGCATCAGTTCCTCAAGGATGTGGCTGCTGCAGTCAGGATATTGCCTGCAAATCTCGGCCACCAAGTAAAACCAACCCACCACCCCCARCTTTCCAGCCCTCAAGGTGGCTGAAAAAAAGCTTTTGAAATGTGAAGCCTGAAGTCTCCAGCACTAGAATGCAAACAGAAAAAAGCCACATCTTCCTTTTGCCAGGCCCATCGCTGCACTTGGGGCTGCCTTGCTGTCTTTGAGAGCTAAGTTTTGGCAGCCTTGACCACCAGCTAGAGATGCACGTGCCTCCTGGAGCCGCCTCGGCTCACCTTCTGTGCAAGAATTGGAYTGAGGGATAAAGGTGCTCAGACCGAGCAATCTTGCAAAAAGAGAAGGTGATTTATATCAAGTGAGACACCAGTGGCCGGGCCATGGCGTGGTCGGGAGCTCCTCTAAAGCCACGACGCCGGGAAGGCTTCCTTCCTATGGGTCAGGAAGGGCTTGGATGGGCCAGAGGATGGAAAAAGCCGCACAAGGAGGAATGAGAGAGGATGGAAGAGGGGTGGACATGATGAGCGAGGCCCTGGGGAGGCAAGGGAGGAGGTGCACGTGGATGCCTGCCTCCGCAGCACCCCACAAAGCGAGCACGGCCCCGGCCGGCCGACCCGCGAGCCCCGCACGGAGCAGGGAGCGCCGACACGCGGCAGCACCCGGGCGCGCGTGGCTGCGGCGCTGGGTCTCCACTGCGGGGAGAAAGCCAGGCGAGGCAGTAAGAAGACATCAGACAGCAACTGAAAAGGAGGAAATTACAGGCCTTAAACACTTCCAGAAACAAATTTCTGATGTAAATCTTCCTTTTGAGGGAAGGAAAAAAAGAAAAAAAAAAAAAGGGAAGAGGAGTGATTCTACGCCTCCATCACCCTTCTCCCCCCGCCGTCCCCACTCCCGAGACACACACACCTTCACACACACACGCACTGAAATTAGTTGTGACAGCTGAAATTCTCTTCTCATCGGATGACATTTGACAGGGTACTTAAAAAAGAGAAAAAAAAAAAGAAAAAAGGAGAAGAGGAAGAAAAGGGAAAGTGGTTTGGTGTCGCATGGGGGAGGCGGAGGGGGGTGATGGGGTGGGGGATTTCAAGTGATACAAGGCACATAATTCAGGCTTCTTGGATTGCAAAAGCTCCTCTTACCTAAAGGGCCTGCTGCCTTTATTTTTATCCAAATGGCTCAATTACTGCAAAGCCCCACAGAGAAAATTATGGATGTTTGCCTCTATTTTTCTCCCCTTGTCTCGACAACTGTAGATATTTTGTTTTCCTTCTTTCTGTCATTTTTTTTTTTGGTGGTGGGGGGGGGGGGGGTAGAAGGTGGCCAGGGACCAGGGTGGGGAGTTGCGGGAGACCCCGGGGTGAGGGACAGGGACCTCGCGCGTGATGGCCCTGCCACCGTCACACAACTTCTCCCACGCTTCACCTCGTGCCTTCCCGCTCGCTCCTTGCTTCCTCCTCTTCTTCCCAGCCTTCCCATCTCTCTCACCCCTTTTTCCCCTCCTTCTCCCTTCCTCTAGCCTTCTCTCCCTTTCTCCTCTCCCCACCATCTCTCCCTCCGCTCTTCCCCCCCTCTCCTCCCGAACGCCCCCTCCCTGTGCCTCTCAAAGCCACCATAATAGCAGCTTGTTTGGCACTTCACTTGGTCTCAATGAGAAAATTCCCCCCTCTCCCTCTTTTTGCCTTCGTTATTTCCAAACCCTGCAATAGCTCCTTTGCTCAGGGCTGCGGGAAGTGCCCATTTTTCAACATTTTCCTTTGGCTTATGTTTGTCATCCTCGGAATTACCGCACCGGGGAGTCCAGTCAGCCCGACACCGGGCCCTGCTGTTCACGCCTCTCCTGCTCCTTGAGATCATGTAGGGAGAAATTAGTTATTTATTTCGAGCACCACTGCAATGCACTTACCCGCAGAAGTGTTTGTTTTGATCGCCCGCTGGCGAAGGAGGCTCCGCAGGGAGCGCGGCTGCCGCGACGGCTCCCTTGCGGCCGCGCGGGGCCCGGCAGGACACGCGGTGAGGAGCGGGGTGCAGGCAGCCTGAGACGCTCCCCGGGGWGGTGTGAGCACGGGACCCCGCCRGGGTACGYGGCTGAGGCTCTGCGGGGGTGGTGAGGGCTCCTCGCCGTGCCAAGATGCTTCCCAAAGGCTGCTCCGGGAGTGGGTGCTCTCCGCAGGTCCTGAGAGTTTCCAGGCCTTGTTGGCCAGTGACAAAACCTCGTTGGCCATGGTTTTATCCCTAGGTCAGACCTGACAATGACATGAGGGATGGTTATCCTAAGACCATGTGTCCTCCAGGGAGCATCGTGTCCCAAAGGTGGTCATCAACGCACCAGGGAGGCCAACCCGGGAGAACCTGCAAGCGCCGAAAGACTGGGCAGATTTGGTCATTAGACAAAAAAGCCCTGCTCTAGCAAAGCTGGTGGTCACCAGACACGCTTCCAGCCCTGCTACCGTGGGCTGTACAGCCACCCCGGCCCCAGCCAACCCTGCTCCGGGAGCGGCGCTGCCCGGCAAGCCCCAGGGCTCCCTGCGGTAAATGCAGGAGGCAGCTGGGCTCGGGCAACAGCGCAGCTTGGGCAACACCTACCAGCGTGGAGAGAGTCCCAGCAGGCAGGAGATGGGAAGGGCGCTCCACAATGCTGGGAAAACACACCAGCCGATGGCTACTTGTGCTTACTTCAATGTCTTCCAGAGCCTGGGAGGCCAGAGCCTCTGGAGCCCGATATGGAAAAGGAGCCGATCGGAAAAGCAGCAGCGATGGGCTCATCCTGCAGGACGCAAGCTCGCTTGCTGGAGGCCAGTGGGTCTGCGAGGTGCCTCCCGGACCCCGGCACTGCTATCGTGCCGGTGGGGGCAGCCCGCACAGCTCCGCAGGAAGGTTGCAGCATCCCGCCCTAGTTACCCAGGTCCTGGTGCAGCAAACCCAGAGTAACCGCTTGAGGGTCTCGCAGGCGCTGGCCTCATTGCTGTGGCTTTCCTGGGACAGATGTCCCAAGTGCCGATGTCCTGCAAAGGCTGACCTGCATGCGTACTTGCTCTAGGCGTGCAGGGCAAGGGAGGGCAGCTTTGAACCAGCACCAGTTCCCATTACCGTCAGGCTACGCTAGCAGCCCACCAGGACTCAGCAAGTCCCATCGCTGGGCCGGTAGCCGCCGCCACAGACCGGGCTGGTAGCGCGCAGGTCCGTATATGCCCACAAAGCTATAAACCGCCAGCCCTTCTCCTTGCAGGGAGGCAGCGGGCAGCCACAGGCAGCGATACCACCCGGCTGCGGCAGGCAGCCGAACCGGAGAGCGAGCGCTGCAGCTTTAAAGAAAGGAGATCAGCAGGAGGAAGAAAAATGCAAAATTGGCCCAGTAGGTAGACCTGCTATTTAAGCACAGCTGAGAAGCGAGTCCGAGGAATTACCGGAGAAATGATAGTGCCCTGACAGCTGCCATTTCCCACCGCTAGTCTCTCCTAATGGAGTCCTAATGTAGTGGGCTCCTCGCTGACAGCCCAGCCCGAGACAGGGCTCGTCTTTGTGCTCGTGACAGATGGGACAGTCCGGCAACAAACCTGTAATCCTCTGATTTCTGCTGGCTCTACTTAACCCCTTCTTCCCCCCAGCACCCAGGTGYGCAGCCAGCATGGGGAAAGTCCACTCCAGGGCAGAGCTACCYGCAGCAGCTGTTGCACCCGCTGTTCACCCGTCCTGGTGCCCACAGTCGCAGGGGACAGCACACGGCTGCCGGGGACGGCTGCAGCAGGCCAGGGGTGCTGGACAGCAAAGCGAGGCTTGCACGGACTCCCATGAGCAATGCTACCTGGTAGCACCTCTATTTTTACCTGCCTTTTTTGGATGCTCCTCTGTTAGGTCCAGGTTCAGGCCCCACTGCCCCATTCCCAGCACAGACCCCTAGCCCATGCCACCCACCGGCTCTCACTTCAGCCTTACCTGCCCCTCCGACACACTCCTGCATCTCCATCGCCGCTGGATGCCCATTTCTCAGGGGTGGAAACCCACTGGCCGCTTTCCAGTATATAGGSGAGCTTTCTCGCACCCCTGTGGGGCAGCCAGCCACGCTTCACCCCTCCTTGGCCTCCAGCACCCAGAGCCATCACCCTGGACTACACGCACCGAGCAAAAAGCTGCCGGCCCCAGAGCGCTCCCTGCACTCTCCTCCCCTCCCCACCGGGTCTCGACACCCCGGCGGCTGGTCGGCCTGATTTATTGCCAGGGAAGGTGTTAGCAGCCGCCTGGTTATGACAGAGAGACCCAAACAGCTCTACCTGGTCCATCCGCTTGTGCACCCCAAACACGTCCTGCCTTCCCGCAACGGAGCRGCCCTGAGCCCTGCTCCTGCCTCCGGGACCACCAGCTCCAGCCGACCCAAGCCCTCGCCCTCCCGGTGCTCTCCGCAGTCCCCACACAGGCTCCGCGCTGGCTGCAACGAGGAGGGGAAGCAGCGGCTTGGGGTGACACTGCTCCCACGGCAGCTGTGCAGCAGCTCTGCAGGGCCCCAAGGGCAGGAGGTGCTCTGGGAACCAGGAGGGCAGAAACCTGCTGCCTCCTTGAAGCAATTTCCTCTCCGCGGCTCCCACCTGAGCATCGTTTAGCCTYGGCCAGCTGTGCCCCATCGCTGCCAAGGCACGGGGGCCAAAGCCTTGGCCAGCCGCAGGGACATGCCTGGGACACTGGCACCGGGGATGGGAAAGTCCCCATCCCGCATCCCTGTCCCATCAGAGGCTGCAACGGAGGGGCTGATCCTGGCGGGTGCTGAGGGCCCTCTGCTCCCCATTGCTCCCGCGGGGAGCCCGGGGCACCGGCCCCCAGCAGGGTTYGACCCTCCCTGGCAGGAAAGCGAAATGTGGAGGATGCAGGTACTCGGCACAATTAGCCAACAAGTGGCTGTTTTGTGAGGGATTGTTGCTGATGTGTTTTAAGTGGTTTTCTGAGTGGAAAATGTTAGGCACTAGAGAGGCTGGCAGACAAAGGGGGGGATGCATTAGGTTTTATTGGTCTGTTTTGCACACATCTGACATCACTCTATTAAGCAAGTTCTGCCCGGCTTTGGGGAAAATGAAAAATAAAACAAGAAAAGGGGCCGAGGGTGTGGGGCGGGAGGGGAGAGCAGGGAGCGAGAGCGATTCAAACAGGCAAGTGGGGGCTTAATAGCAGGAGACACTGGAGCAAACCGTGTCAACCAGATGGGACCCGGGTGCCGCGGGAGGAGAGGGGAATTAGCCAACCCGCGCTTTGTTCGAGCAGAAAGCGCGGCCCGCTCCCCCCAAGAGCTGCCTACGTGTGATATAATACAGCCCCTTTCAGCCGCTAAGCTGGCCAAGGACAAAAGTCACYGATAAATAGCAAGAGGGAGAAGCTGAAAGCAAAAGGAAGAGTTGCCAAGAGCCCCCTGCTTTCTCCTCGGGACGCCCGTGCTGCCTCGCATCTGCCCCCGGCTCCCGGTGCAGCACCCCGGCGAGATGCCGCCACCCTGGCCGCAGCCCTGAGAGTCCCCGGGACTTGCTGTGGCCCACGGGAAAGCTGGGAGCACCATGGGGCAGACGCTCCCCACCGCTTTGAGAAACCTCCTTTAGCGCGTCCCGTTATAGGGATGCTGTCCCCCATCTGCCCCCACGAAGGGACCTGTGGCATTACCTTGTGCTAGGCTTGCCCAGCTGTGTCCAGATGTGAGCCACACGCACAGCTGGCAGGGCCCAAGGTGAGGGAAGTGCCACCATCGCGCCACCTCCATCACCGCCCCAGTAACAGGGGACCTGTGGGGAGCCCTCTCCCACCCCACGCTCCCACCCCAGCCTTCGCGAGCAGCCTGGGGGGCACTTCCCACCTCTGGGCTATTGATCGCTGGCTTTGCAAACACGAAAATCACCCGTCCGGTCCAGATGGAGGGCAAGAGAGCTCCTTCCCTATTTAATGCTGACAGTGGATGATTTGCCACGTCCATTAAACAACGGTTAACACAGTGGGCCGCGGCTGGGCCAGGGCAGCAGAGGTTTTGAAGGCATGGTGCGTTCAGCACAGACCATTGCAGGCTGCAGTGTATTTGAGGGTCAGCCCCGTTTTCTCTGCCTTGATTCCCCTAATCAAGCTGGGGACATCTGGGCAAGAGACCCAGTGCCTCAGGCACCTCCAGCAGGTAGCCAAACCACGCCAGGGCACTTGCCGGGAAGGGCTGAGCGTTGTCATCCCGGTCTTGCCTCGTTTTAGCAGCCCACAGCTTGGGCTTATGAAGTCAATGTGTGTCTGCCGTGGCAGAGCAGCTCCCCGTGTGCTGGGGCTGACGTGACTCCAGCTCCTGGCTTCGTGGCCTGAAGGCACCATGCCCATCATGCCACTGCCACACTTGGTCCCTGAATTAGGCCTAGTGACCATCGGCACAGGGAGCCAGGCTGGGAGCGGCATGGGGTGAGGAACTGACTTTTTATCGTGTGTTTGCGCCTCTTGGCATGAAGAGCCTTTCCTCCTCCTATCCCCCAATCAGAGTCTCAACACATCATCTCACTGCAAGCAACAAACATTTGCTGAAATAAGGAGGCCCCAAGAACCCCGATCTGGGCTAAAACCCACAGTTTTGGGCTCTGGGGTAGCACTTCTCCACCTGGCCCCAGCAGGGAGCCCGCTGGGGTAAAGCACTAAACCAGCCACGGGGTTTTGCAAACAAGCAGGGCCCCTCCCGGCCTCCCCGCCTGGGGTTTCTTCCTCGCTTTTATGGAAATATTGATTCAGCTAAACCAGGGAGATGCATTAGGTGCCCCGCGGGGGTCGGAGTTCAGCGGCTCAGCTGGCAGCCTGCCCGCGGCCCCGTGCCCGCAGGGTCCGTCTTCGCGGAGGTTTCCCCGAGCCCGGGGTGGGCGAGGGGAGCACGAGGGGCCGGGGGAAGCCTGATGCGATGCCGCGGGGCCGGGGCCAAAGCGCTTTAGCCAAGGGGAGGTAAAACAAATCGATGAGGGGCTGCCGTGACACGCTGACCCTGGCGCTAGGACGCGGTTTTAAGGCATGACAGTAAATCTGAACGGTGGACTCGGGGAGGGAGGAAGGGTGTGGAGGCAGATGGCTGGGGGTGGGGGCAGACAAAGTGGGGCACTTGCTGTCAGGATTAGCAAAGAGCAAAAGCTCCCAAACCGAGCAGAGGCTGTTGGTAGCCCCCAGGGAACAGAGAGGTGGCCGGAGAGGGCAGCTCAGGCAGACGCCAACATGGGCACAGGGAGATAAGATGCTTCCAGGCCTGTGCTGCTACCAAGAGGTCCCTCGTAGTGAGCATCGCTCACGAGCTGTCCTGCTTTCTCCTGCATGTGGCCGGTCCAGGGCCAGCACCGTTCAGGCTGGGTCGCCCTCGAAGCCGTGCGCATTTAACGCCCCGGCACGCAGGCTGGCCACCGTGGGGCTGACACCTCCCCGTTTCTCATCCCCCAGAGGAAACGAGCAGCAAGGGCCAGGAGGCTCTACCGGCCCACGGATCTGGGTACCGGAGGCCAACAAAACCTACCTGTGCCTTCCCCGGCCTGGCGGCAATAGCCGGCTTTCTCATGCGCCCCTCGCCCTCCCTCCCCGAGCATCGCCAGGTCGCTGCCCGCCGCGACGCAGTGACCAGATGGGCTCCCGCGCAGCCGGCCGCCTCTGTAGGTCTCYGTCTCCCCCCAGCCGCGCCGGCTGGGCTTTGACGCTCTGTCCCCCCAGGGCAGCCTTTTGTCACGGG
The DNA here is from genome assembly GCF_003343035.1 of Apteryx rowi. Classification (NCBI taxonomy): domain Eukaryota; kingdom Metazoa; phylum Chordata; class Aves; order Apterygiformes; family Apterygidae; genus Apteryx; species Apteryx rowi. The sequence goes on along the minus strand of NW_020448196.1, from coordinate 1,732,964 downwards.
CGGGCAGAAGGGCCCTTGTGTCCCTCTGATCCCCGCTGGCCTCCCCCACGGCCGCGCGTCCCCAGCGAGAGCATAAAGCTGGCTTTCAGGGTCCCCCGCGCCGCCGTTGGGAAACTCCCGGGGAAGAAGCAAGAGCCACTCTTGTTAAACGTGGAGACAAAGCCACCTTGTTAAGGGGTTTACAAAGACRGCCATCTCCCCCCCTTGCCTGGGAAGCTCGCAGCCGGCGACTCCCAATCTCACCGGGGGAATGTCTTTCTCTTGGAAATGTATAAACACTTAATAACCGTGCTGTGCTGCCGCCCTGTGACCCGGGTGCAGCGCCCAGGGGCCCCTTTCGGACTCCGATTAACCATTTGGAGCAGCGTTTCCAAAGACTAATGGGACCAAATGCTTTTTGGCATGGACTCGCTTGATTTCCCAGCAAATTCGCTGCCGCTAGAGGCGTCTCTGCCATGGGGAACACCATCCCAGTGGCTGCCCAGGGCCGCTGCGGCCCATCCCGCTGCCACAGGTCCCCACCTGGCCTGGGGACCTTGCAGTTGTGCTGCAGTCCCGGCACCGAGGGACCGCTGTCAATTCAAAATTACATGATATTTGGTAGCACAACAAGAGGATTTTCTTCCTCTCCTTTAGAAAAGGTGGGTCGAGGTCCCCTCCCACACCCCTCACAGATGGGGAAACCGAGTCCCAGGGAGGACAAGTGACAGGGACAAAGTCCCGCAGGACACAGCCCAGGTGTCCTGGACCTGGAGCGCCAGACCTCCCCGCCTCCCTCCTGCTGTCCCTTTTGCTTGCATGTGATCCCTTTCTCCACCCAATGAAATAAAGTGCTACTTTTATCCCCTGGGAATTTTCCCATAACACCCGTCTATCATTTATTGCATTTTGTGAGCCATAATCCCTGCCCCAAGCAAAGCCAAGGGAATCTCTGGCACAACCTGCGTGGGACCTGGCCGCGCTTCCCACCGTGACCCAGCACAGAGAGCAGTGCAGAGATGGCTCAGCAGGGCCATGGAGGATGCCTGGCCCCGCGGGCAGCCCCAGCTCAGCCCCTTGGTCCCCCCAGCCCCAAGCCCCACTCACTGCTGCTCCTGCTCCCTCTCCTGTGGTGCCAACCACGTCCAGGGGCTCTGTACCCCACGTCCATGGCCGCATCCAACCCCCAAGACACATTGCCCAAACCAACATGTTGCTCTGAGCCGTTCTTCAGCAATGCCTGCTATAAAATCCACATGCATATTAAACCTTAAAACCAGTAACTACCTGTACCTCTGGAGAAACAGGAAAATKGATTTTACCATAGTGATGCAGCAGGCTACAATAGGCAATGTTAGCTGGTCAGCTTTAAAAAAACAGGCTTACGTGGCCACACATGAAGATGACCTGGGTCGGCAAGGCTGGTTGGGCAGGGGAAGGGGAGATTTGCCCCTTGCTTTGCTGGCTTCCAGCCTCTCCCGTCTTTTCCCTCCCTCCTGTCTTTGCCTTCCCCTCTAGCTGCCTGCACATGTGCAACCACCCACACCACGGGGAAGGGCAAATTCCCCGGGCGGTGATCCCCACGGGACAGCGAGYACATCGCAAAAGCCAAATTCACAGCAAGGAGTTTTTTCCCCTGTTTCTCCTCCCAGCATGCGCGTACCTCCCACCTGCGCTTGCAGGTGGCACGCTTAGGGGACCACATCCCTCCCTGGGCACTCAGCCTGGGGAAGTGCCATCCCTGGCCCAGTGAGGGCCTGGGGATCCCTCTCCTTCCCTGCTTTGAGACCAGGAGCAGCAGGGCTGGGCCGTGGGAGCTCAGCTGGAGCTGAGGAGGGCAAACCTGATCTGCTGTGGCCACCCTTGCTGCGTGCTCACGGTGGGGATGCTGCAGCTGGGCTCTGGGGTGCAGATCCTCTGCCTGGAAGATAAGGAAAGTGCTCTGCAGGCTGTGAGCCTGGGATGAAGACAGCTTTCCTTCGCCCTGATTTTGCCTGCGTTTTGGCAGTGCCCAGGCAGGGCTTGCAGGACAAAAGCCACAGCTTGCAGAAAGCTGCTGGGAAGGGGAGAGCCTTCATCCAGTCCCAGCTGGAAGAGACTGGCAGTAAATAGGACTGCTGCAGCTTTAAAGAAATGTGTCTGCTCCTTGGCTTGCTGCAGGGCTGGTGGCAATGCAGGGAGAGCTGGAGGACACCTGCGGAGATCCTGTACAGCTGGGGAAGATTAGCCTTTTCCACTAGACAAGACCCATTACCATGTTCCAATATACTATCACTTCCGCTACAAGAGCCCGCAGATGAGATATCGATTGCAGTGACCCCAGACGAGCCCTTCCCTGTAGCCTGTGAGGCCTGCAGATCAGCCCTGCAGCACAGCCCATGGCCGGGTCGCCGTCGGCCACCCGTCACCCCCAGCTCTGCCAGCCCGTTTGCACACAGGGCCATACCACAGCCCTGAGACTGCCCAACACCCATGCAGGAGGAAGAACTGGAGAGAGCAAAAAGGAGGAGCAACTTCCTAAAGTTGCATTCCAGGGATGGGAGTTCCTGGGCACAGTGGCAGGATCCRAGCTCGAACTATGGGGTGAAGATGTTGGAAAGGGTAGGCAGATATCATCCTGTCAGCAGGGCACCAACCTTCAAAGCCCAGCTGTGACCTAGGGCAGCTGCAGGTCTCTTCCCCATGGTCCTTCTGGGCTCTCCCCAGCCACAGGCCTGCCCAGGAGACGGGAAGCCCTGGGAGTCATCAGCTGTAAGACAGCCACCTTGAAAGCCCAAAAATGTTACACCCAAAATGCTTCTGCTGGGGGATTTACCAGGTGGTTTGRGAATCACATGAATAGCCTTGCTTGCCCATTGCTTTTTCCTCCCCAGAGCCTATCCCTGTTAACATCTGAGCAAGGATGGTACCTGCTCCACCACAGCCATGCCTGAAACACTGTTGTTAGACACACCAGGAACTGGAGGATGCTGGCAAACTGCAAGGAGGGGAATGAGAAACCACAAAATCATGGGAATAGAAAGGTCTGATTGACACCAGAGAATTAAAGATGCGTTGTTTGACTCAAAGCATCCTAACACAGCAGCCTCTGATAGTTACACCAAGGTGAAAGAGCACTAAAAGATGAAGAGCAGATGAAGGCCACTTCCCAGCRGTGATGTGGTGCTGCTGAGCAGGACAGGGTCCCCTTTGCTCTGGGTGTGGCTTGTCCTGCCCRCACACCTGAGCCAGACATCCAGCACACCTTGGCTTTATCCCAGTTAGCCACCAGAAGCAGCAGCTGGAAGACCTGTGTCACCCCTGCCAGGATCTACAAGACTACTGAATCTACAACCTGCTCCGATGGCAATCAAACACACCTGTGAAACCCCAGCCCCCTCCAAGCCAGTTCGTTCTTCCCCAGGTCTGGGTCAGGATTCAGAGCTGCTGTTTTATGCGTGATTCTCTACCCTCAGCCAAAACCAATCCTGCCCCAACCTCCTTGTGCAACCCAGGCAGCAYGGATACTGCAAGGAATGGATAGCTCTGCGGTGCACCCTCGGGTCCACACTTTGAAGTGCTGGAGCACAATTGTTTGAGGAGATTTAGAGGCCTCARATTTAAATGACTTTTTTCTGTTGATGATTTAACAATCCTGGGGAGCTGGGGGAGGTAGCTCAGTGCTTCTAACAAGGCCTTCCAAAGCATGTCAAACACTTGTCAAGCATTTGGCACAAGAAACTTCTGTTGTGCCACTTAACCGTAGGATTTTTTTTTTCTCAAAAAAGACATCAACTCCTCATTGCACCAAATTCTTTCAAGCTTCAGCACCCAGATCTTTGTTGATGCCAAGCTGTGCCAATGCCAGGAAGACTTGCACACAGTGAAGTTAATGCTTACAGTGTCAGACATGATTAAACATATGCCATTTGCAGGACTGCCATGCCTGTCTTCAYGTGGGTCAACACACTGTCATTCCCTCAGCCTACAGGAGGGCAACAGGTTGGTTCCCATCTTGCTTTTCAGGAGTTCCTGGAGAGCTAATATGGCTCCTGAAGACATTTCAAGCCCTCCCTCCAGTCTAGGATGTGTTTGGGTAGGCTGGTGTCAGAGCAATGAGGTTGGCATGCTCTATTGTGTTTTGGTTACTGTGTGCACCCCTAGTTGAAGGGGTTGCACAGTCAACAGCACACTGCTGATGACTACTGATGCCTGCTGCATGGATCTGGGAAGCTGGTCACCCAGGATTTCCACGTGTAGCCACATTTTCTGCAAGAATTTCCTGCTGATGGATCAYCCCAGGAGGAATCAGTTCTTGCACTAGACCACAGGGTGGTCTCCTCACCTAGCCATGGAGAGCGAAGGGCCCTTTGCAGCCTTTGGGGGAAGCTCTTGCTGTCTAGCTTGGATGTGACAACCAATGGCCCAGAGAAAGTGGGCAGCCAGCAGATAAGCAAAGAAAATGCTAGARGAGACTGTAGCAGAGACATCCCTATGGAACAGGCTCTGCTGAAGGGGGGAACTGGCCCTGAGGCTCCATACAACAGCAGAAACTGGTATGGCGCTGACAGCAGGCCACGCAGCAGGAAGGAGGACCACAGCACAGATGTATGGCAACATGAAGAGGAAAGCAAAGCCCAGCCATGGGCAGGTTCCCAGACTCTTACATGTTATATGTGACCTGCAACATGCAGCACCAAAGTTCTCACTTCAAGCAGTAGATAGCAATGGGACATACAAAACCAGGCAGTTCCTCACAGCATCCCTCCCTTYTTCCACCCCATGGGGGTCAGACAGGCTCCACCAGCCCAGAAAACCATTTCTGTTTCCTTGCCTGACAACCCTCTGCTGCTTTCTCCTCCCAAGATGGTAGCTGCCAGTAATAGCAGGGAAAGTAACATCCAAGCTGGGAAAATAACATGTTATTTTCCCAGCTGTGATGTCAGAACTTGTCACACTTACATGCTCGGGAAGCGGGGCGAGCAAAGGACGTGTGAGCATCCCCAAAGAGGGAYGGTAGTCCCACTCTTGGCTGCCCAACTCACTGGCACAAACGTTCTCCCTCCCCAGAGGGGTGCAGGATGGCTCTGCCGTTACTCTCCACAACACCTGGGGCAGCTCGGAGTAGCAAATGAGCCAGCTTGCAGCTGAATGCTTTACGGGAAAGCAGCACCTCCCAGTTACCGGGAGCAGGTTTGCCTGGATGCCCAGTGCCCAGACCAGGGGCAGGCTGGGCAGCACGGGGCACTGCTCCCACATCCCTGGGACCAGCAACTCCCATGCAGCCATCGTGCTGCAGCCCCGCGAGCCACCTCCCTGCAGCCACGTCAGCACTCCAAGCCAGGAAAGGGAGAGCACCTCTGCTCCCGGTGGGAAAAGCAGCCCCTCAGGGACATCCCATGGCCAGGGAGAGCTGCCGGACCCAAACCAGGCCCGAGCCTTTCCCCATCCCCTGCAGCAAGGGTGCTGGAGGTGATGGGGAGCCTCCGCATTCCCCTCCGGCTGTGTGCAGCGGGAACGCTGCCCAGGCATTTACAGGGGTTAGAAAGTGTTTTCTTTGCAGTTGCCTGTTTCCATCTTGCATTTCAGAGCAGGTTCAGCCGGTTTCACTTCCCCTTGCTGAGCTGTTCCAGCAACACACTCGATACCCGGCAAAGCGCTGCAATATTAAGCCTGGGGACAGAGGGATCTTTAATTTGCCTGCATACACAACACGAAAGAAATCCTCTCTTTCAATCAAATTGAAATAGGGAACTAGACAGTTCTCTTCAGCCTCATATTTGGCTGTGTTGTGGTTTTCTTTTCTTTCTTTTCTCTCTCTCTTTTTTTTTTTTAAACAAGCCCTAAGTCTGATCCCTACACACTAAAATGAAGACAAAAGAGGAACAATCAAATCCTCTTAACCACCATAAAAACAAAGCACGCCGTGAGGCGACGGGTTTATTCCCCCCTGCCCACCCACYTTGCTCCCTCCAGCCTGGCAGGATTCACAGAGGAAGAAACCAGGTAGATGCCTTGCTTGGGGGAAGATTTCTGTCCCCCTTCCYGCTTTAATAAAAAGGTACCGATTGCGACAAAACCCACACGTCCTTCAGAGGCACTTAATCCATTACAAATTTCACAAAGCCCAGCTCGGGGAAGCGCTTGGCCAACTCAACGCAAGAAGAGCAAACAAACAAGCAAAGAATAAAGCCCCGCTCTCAATGAAGAGACCCARCGCGTGGCTGTTTTAATTTCTTTCCCCACTTCTCTTCTGGCCRACCACCTTTTTAATGATTCCATTTCACTTGCGGCAGCCGCCCCATAACAAAGCCATCACCTCGGCGTTGACTCCGGGAGACGAGTTACAATTACAAATTACCACCACAATTAGTGCTAGTTCTTAGAGAAATTAGAAAGGGGAGCGGGAGGCCCACATGCGATTGATTGCTATTCATTCTGCTTTACGGTGACCTTGCTCTGGAGACGATGATATTCCTTTAGCCTGGAAACCAGATTAAAAAAAATTAATTGTAAATTAACAGTAATAACACACATTTCCTTTCAATTAATTTAAGCAGAATGAGGGGGCGTGAAGAGCAGGCGTTTGTTAAGGCCTGTACAGTTTAATTATATTTTTTTTTCTCCTTTCCACGAGATAATGTAATTAATTTATCTTAGAGGGGTGGGGGGACATGGTGTATCACGGAGAACAAAGCAGTTAACAGCCAACGGAAAAATTAAGAGCCCATTATGTAAATGCAGCATGTTTCACGGCGTTTAAAGGGGGGGGGGTGTTGGAAAGTGTTGTGGGGCCTGAGAAATAAGTAAAATAACAAGAATGGATGCTCGCCGGAAGGCTGTAATTAGGCAGGGCTTTCGCTCCCGGAGGGCTGTTAGCGTTGGAGAGAGGTTGGGGCGGGAGGGGGCCGGCCGGGCGCAGCGGGGAGGGAGGCCGCGGCTGCAGCAGGCTGCGAGGCCGGGACAAGCCGGGGCGAAGCCGGGGCTCTGCCCGCGTGGCCCGGCCAGGAACGGTGCCAGAAAGGTGTCGTGGGGCACCCTCGGCGAGGCCRTGGCTCCGGGCCCTACCCACACACCTGAGCGAGTTGATGTTGATGAAGCCGGTGGCGTCGGCAGGCTCGTAATCCCCTTGCACGTTCATGCTGCGGAGAGAAAGGCGATGGTGACGGCAGCGCCGGGGACCCAGAGTGGGCCAGGGGCTGCCACCGCTGCCGCCGCCACCATGAAGGCAGGGACGCATGGCGCCCCATGGGGCGCTGGGGAAGGGGAGACGACTTGACATGGGGCCTCGCGCCCCCTCAGCGCCTGGGGCCTGGTCTGAGCCCCGCTAGAGGCGCCATGTTGTGTTGCTGGGCCCAGGGATGGAGGCCAGAGGCGCCATGTTGCGTCGCTGGGCGGCAGAGGCACCATGTTGTGTCTCTGGGCCCCAGGGTCAGAGGCATCATGTTGTGTCGCCAGACTGAGGAGGCGCCATGCTGTGTCACTGGGCCCCAGGGGGTGGAGGCCGGAGGCGCCATGTTGTGTCACCAGGCCCTGGGGGTGAAAGCGCCACATCGTGTCGCCAGGCCCTGGAGGCTGAGGTGCCGGAGGCCCCCGGCCATTAGCCCTGAGGTGGCCTCGGCCGTGAGGCGGCAGCGGCAGCCACCGCACGTGATGCCCCAAAGCGCCGACCAACTCCCAAGGCTGCCTACATCCCCCAAACACACGGCTCATTTCCCAGAAACTGCGAACCTTAAAAGAAGGAAGAAAAAAAAAAAAGAAAGAGTTTACAATGATTTTACCTCCCCTGACGGGCTACAGAAAAACCTCTGTGCTTTTATTTTTGCTCATTCGAGTGGTTCTGACCTGCTCTATAATTACGTTACTTTCTACCTACTGTGCAGAGGCATTTCCACACAGCTCTGCCTCTCACAGCTTTCTCTCGGGTTCCTGTGACGCCGTCACTCAAAGGCTTTCAAACCAGCGATGTAGAAATCAAAAAGAAAAGGAAAATGGTTGGAGACGCAGGGAGAATAAGTGCCCCTGCTTTTCTCTCCCTCTCTTTCCTCAGTCCCACCCCCCTCCATCCTCTTTTTTTTCTTCCTTCTTTTTTTTTTTTTTTTTTACTTTATTCATTTAATCTCTCCAAGTGAGAGCGCGAAGCATAATGAAGGGTTGGGACGGCTTATTAGGAGCTGTTGATTTTGAGGGGGAGGGAAGGGGGGAAAAAAAGCCAGAGAAGAGAAAGAGAGAAGATAATTTGACATTTACTCCGACTGATCTAAACTCATTCGGGTATATTTATGGCTTATAAAGTGTTTAGGGAGATTGAAAGGGGTTGAGGGAGGGCTGGGGAGGGGGGAAGCAGCGCACAAGCGAGCGAGAAAACAACACGAATTAAAGCAAAAGCCTGAAGAAAAAGAGAATAATATTGACTTCAAAACAAGGCTCGTGCTTTCGCCAGGTGCTCGGATCTGAGGGAACCGTCCCGGGCGTCGCAGCCGAGCTGCTCGAGGCTGCACTTGCCGGAGGGAGATTGAGCCCAAACGGGCGCCGGGGAGCCCAATCTGGGGGACTTTGCTGGGGGAAAGGCTTGTTTTAAAGCCAGGGGTCAGCCATGGGCTGAGCCCTCCACCGTGCCAGGTCTGGAGGTGCCAGGGCAAGGCCAGCTCGGGGAAGTGCTCCCCAGCCCTGTGCCACGGTCTTCCTCGCCCACGCCACCATCTTCCTCACCACACACCCCTTCCCTCCGACCCCAGGGGGCTCGCAAGCCCCGGTGACCTGCTTCGGTCACGGGAGGATGGCCCCGGTGCCCTCGCGGTGCTCACCTCACCAGCTCCTCGTTGTACAGGGACTGCGGGGACTCTCGGCCCAAGATGTAGACCTGGCCCTTGAAGACGGAGAGGCGCACCTTGCCCTCCACCAGCTCCTGGGAGCGGCCGATGCAGTGGCGGATGAATTCGCACTCGGGGCTGTGCCAGAAGCCTGTGGGCGGGAGGCAGCGTCAGCGGGGCCGGGGGCCGCTCTCCCTGGGGCCACGCGAGATGGTCCCCCCCGCACCACGTCCTGGAAGGAAGGTGCTGGAGAAGTGTCAAGGGAAGGGATGGGGGGTCTGGGGGCTTTGGAGAGGGAGACGAGGAGCCAGGATGCTCGGGGGCTATGAGGAGCTATGGAGATCTCAAGTACATCCCTTTGCCTTGATGTTCCTCAGTTTTCTCACCTGTGAAACGGGTTTGAAAACAGTTGCTTGCACATGGAGGCAAACGGACGCCCTCGCGTGGGGCACTAAATGCCTCCGCATGACTCAGACTCTGGGAGCATGCCGATACCCCGGCTGAGGAGAGTGGCTCTTCTCTGGAATGCCCGCAGGATGGGCACAGCAGAGGCCCAAGGGGGTCAACCCCAGCGACCGCGCGCTCGGCTCAGAGGGCACACACCAGCAACAGCCCCCTGCGGCCGGGCTGGCCTCCATGTCCCTCTCCGGGCTGCCCTGGGAACGGAAACCCTGCCCTGCAACAGATACTCCTGGACGACAGACGGGAGGAGACGGGGCCCCACAGGCTTCCGCGCCCGCACCTGGGACAGCAGCCCCCTGCCCACTCCCATGCTCCCGTCCCCGCCGGGGCCCGCGGAGCAGGCAGCTCCTGAAAGGTGACACAGCCCGGGGGGGTCTGACCCCGGGGCTTTATCGGCCTCCGGATCAGGGCACATATGTCTCGGGCAGCTCCCAGGTAGGCTCACCTTCCCCAGCCCTTTCTAGGGTAACACAGCTCTGCTTTCCTCCCGCTGTTGGCCCGGCCGCCGCGGCAGAGGCACATCTGTCCCTCTGCACCTGCGGTGCCCTGGCCGTGCAGAGAGCACCTGGGCTCCCCTCCTGCTCACGCCATCAGGGAAGTTTTACTTGGGTCGCCCAAAACGCATCGCGTCTGAGCGGGCACACAGCTCAAGCCTGACCCCCAGAAACACAGCCCACGGGAGCCGCCACCTGCTCGGACAAAGATGACGGCTTCACCGGCAGCCGGAGTGAAGCTACCCTTCGTCCAGCACCTCCGCACCGGCCCGCTGCTGGGGGCGAGCGCGTGGAGGGGCCGGCGGCCCGGCCTGCCATTCCTGTGCACCGTCCTGTCACTAAGCGGGGTAATTAGCCAGGGAGCCCTCGGAGACCCGGAATAAAGCCTGGGAGATGGAGAGGGAGATAGAGAGAAAGAGAGCCTATTCACCAGCCTCCAGTGATGCTGAAGTTTTATCTCTCTAATCTCTCTCCCACTCTGCTCACACACAGGTGCCCTCTCACCTTTCCTTTCCCAGCTGGGCTTTGGGGATGAGGCCGAAGCCATTAGAGAAACAAACAATTGCTTTTGTTGTTTCACCTCGCCAGCCCCGGAGCTGGGCTGCAGTGACGTGGCCAGGCACACTGGCCCCCTCCGGCTCCACCAGCCAGGACATCCTCCCCATCCACGTGGCAGCCATCCCCACTGAGCCAGCGCGCATTTCCTTGCACATGCCGGGGGTTTGCAGCCTTCCCCAGGGATCCGATGTTGGGACCGGCTGGGGACAGACATCTCCTCCTGGGCTGTTGCCATGCAGTCACTGCAGAGCACATTGTCCCTGGGTGGGGCTGGCACAAACATGGTCCTGCAGCGGGGACTCCGATGTGGCAGCTCCCCGTCCTTGCTCTCTCGCTCTCGGATGCACTGGGTCTTGTCGCACGCTTCGAGAGCAGTGAGTGGACACGGCACCCTTGTGCAGACATGTTCCTTCCTGCAGACGGCACGTGGTGCAGGAGCGGAGCTGTTCCCCTGCCAAGGTTTCACGGGTGAGAGCCTGTCCAACCATAGCGTGGAGACAGAAGGCAGGTTTACAGCTCTCCTGGCTATAACTGATAGACTCAGGAGCTACGCAGGCCTGAATGTGTTGGATGCTTCGACAGGAGCCAGCCCCGTCCTGCCACAGTGGGACCCAGTGCTGGAAACGCACTGAGCCTGCTCTGACGCCCTGCTGTGACAGCAGCCACTTCTCACCGATGAAATCATCTCCGTCCCTTCCCGAGGTCTCTATGGCTGGGCCAAGCTCCTTGCAACGGGAGGACAGCACGCCACCTTCCTCCACCGTGGCACTTCTTCTTGCACGCTGGGCTCCCTGGGTCACCGCTAGCCATCACACATGTCTGAGCCCAGACCTCTCCCTTGGATGCCTGTTTGCTGGATGGCTGAAGGGTTCGGGCACCCCTTCCCCAAAAGCAGGTCTACTGRGCAAGCAGCATCGCAGGACTGAGAGCCTGGCTACAAGCAAATAAATCCCTCTTTTTGGTAAATGCACCCAAAGTAAAACTCTTCAAATGTCAGGATTGATTTAGGGCTGTTGCGTCACCGTAACAGGAGGGAAAAAAATAAATGCAAGACACATTAAAATAATAACCAGCTACTTAAATCCTGACTCTGACAACTCCAGGTGTGAGGAAGCGCCCCCTCCCTTCTCACCCCCCACTGCAAACAAATTCCCCACTTGAAGTGATCCGTCTTAATAGCCTTCCCACTTTGTAACTGCCATCCAGCTCTAATCGTTTCAATCTGCGGYGCAGGCAGGGCCGGTGGGAGACAATGGCATTTAAACACCTGGCCGTACCTGCCAGCAACCGGGAGCTCTCTTCAAAGCCACATCTCCACAATGGGATCAATCGGGATGGGGGGGAGATAAACACTAATTCTCTTAAAATCAGAAACTAGTTACAATAATGAGGTGTTAAAGGAAGGAGAGCTTGAAAGCCTGGCCTCCAGCGGCCACCCTTGGGTGGAAGGTGACCGCAGGCAGCAGCATCGCCTTTGAGCCTGTTTGCACCACGTTGGGGTTATTCCCTGCATTCAGACTCGGCTGCATGGACTCTGTCCTGACTGAAGCGTCTCGATGCCATCCTGACCGAACCCAAATCACTAAGGCTCTGCTCGCACTATCTGCAACCAGGCGCTGGCAGCAGGGGCCTTGCTCAGAGCAAGCCCTGATGCACGTGGACAGGAGCTCTCACCCCGTGCAAACCCCCACCTGTGGCACTCGTGTCCAGGGACATGGCAAGATGGTCTCAGCCCCATAGACGGGCTGGGGGACAGGGCTTGCAAACTCTAGTAGAGAGATCAGGGCCTCGAACATGCCCAGACATTGCTTCAGTTTGGATCTGGATTCACACACCATAGCCTAGTGGCTAAACCATAGATGCACAATACAACAACACAACAAAAAAGGGCATTTTTAGCCAGCCCACACAGCTGCATGTACAACACCACATCAAAACACAAGTGCAATATGCAAAACAACCTTAACTCTGCTCCGAGTCAAACCAGCCTGCAGCCTTCACTCTTTGAGGTTGTCCCTTCCTTATTTGCAGCACCTAGTAGCTTCACAGCCACACTTTCCACTTTGCTGCTCAGATCGCTTTCCTAATATAAACTGAACATATCAATAAAGCACAATATGGTTAGCAGCRTTCTTAACAAAAGTGCCAGAAAATACTCTCCACCAGCGCGAATCGACAGATTCAATCTGCCTTTTTACGGGCGCCATGGTGTGACTCAGGACTCGCCTAGCTGCTGCTGCCCAGTATGAGGAGGCTCTGGAAAATACACCAACGGTCAGATAAAAAACGCTTCCCATGCTCAAAGTGGTTGTTGCCGCAGTCTGAAGCAGCCTGGTGACTATCGCAGCCGTTGTGGAAAGGTTACCAGCTAAAAAGGCTAATCATTAGTTTCAATGTTATAATGTTTGGTTCAGAGAAAGCCTTGTCGAACTCAGCACGGGAACAGAGCTGTGATTCCTGCAGGAAAGCCAAGAGGCCGTGCTGATAAACTCAGCGTTTTATTTTCTGTTCTGACAGCGTTTGGAGCCGCAGAAACAGAAACCTTTCTGCTTGCAATAGGTGAGGACAGATAAACAAAAATACTATTATCCAAGTGGCTCTTTAATCTTGCGGCTTCACAACAGAGTGTTTAGAAATAAACAGGTTTACACTTAAACGAGAGAAAAAAGGCAACACAGAACAAAGTCTAATAAAAATAGCCAGAGGCAGATGCGGCATCAGGGAGCAAATTAAAAGAGGCCATGATTCAAGAGTTTCTTTCTCCCTGCTTGGCAGTGGAGGGTAATTGTGACTTCTCCACGGCCCACCACCTCCGCCGCTGCTCCCCATGCAGTCGGCTTGGACCACCCTGGCCATGGGAGCGCTCGCCCCACTGCCAGCCAGCAGCACAAAACCTCTGCACCAGAGCCCTTAAAATAAAGTTTTGGCAGCAAATGGGCTCCTGCATTAAATGTCATTGCATGATGCTGCAGGTCTCCAAGGAAGAAGCAGCAGGTAACATCCTCCAAGAGGAAAGCTCAGAGGATGAGAATGTGGACATGGGGCCCTGGATCGGAAACCAACTGTAGCAGAAAGTACAGGAGGGAGGGCAGCCTGACCCCATCCTGCCAAATTTGCCACTTTCCTAAAGCCTGAGCTCCTGGAGTCAGGTTATTTCAGGAGGACCTTCCCGTTGATGTAACACAGCCCATCTGCAGCCCTTGCGGTTAGAGAGAAAAGCATGAAAAGCAAGGCAGGGAGGAACGGAGAAGCTGAGAAAAAGGAAACAGATAAAACAAGAAAGGTCTCGGGTGTATTATTTGGAAGAGGGGCAGGGAATCTCACTGATGGGGGATCTCCAAGGAAATTAATACTGAACTAATCATCCCTTGTAGGCACAGGACCGCAGTGGAGCTGTGGCACCGAGGACACATGCCAGTGCTGGGAGCAGAGCAGCATAAGGGGCATTCAGGTGCGGGCCGTGGGGGCTCTGAGCACTTTTACAAGATTTAGGAGTGTTGCTTTCTCCAGTTTAGCATCACTAACTGACCCTGTGTTTTGGCATGGAGAGAGCCCCAGGGTAATGCTGACGTCCCCTCTGGGGATGCCTTTCCTGCCTAGCTCATGGTGGCCCAGCACACAGCAGCCTCGGCCAGAGCCCCCGTCCCCTCAGTGGTCTGTTCCCTGCGGTCCCAACACCAGCAGCGCAGCACAGGAGAACTGAGCTGAGACCCTTCAAACTCAGCCCATGCAGGCAGCTGAGCAGATCTGAGCAGAGCCAAAGGGCTGCAGTAGAGGATGAAGGGCAACGGGCTCCACTGCTGTCTGCAACTCCTGGTGCCAGCAAGTGTCCCCTTGTCCTTCACGGCTCCTAAGCAACACCTTGGCAGCGCCATCCTCACCCGGGCATGGGCCGGGCGGCGCGACAGCAGCCACAGCCGGGTCAGACACCACCCTGGTTCAGGGCTGCCTGGAAGCCCCAGCTGGCTCCGGTTTGGTGGTGTGGCTCCAGCCAAGCAGCCCCCGGCGAAGCCACAACGCGCAGTGCCCCTGTGTGGGCTGCACGCCGCATAGCACGTTTTGCGGCAGACGGACACRCGCAGGCAAGCCAGGGACGAGAGCTCGACGCGCCCCACGCTGCTTCGAAACCTCTCTGCACTGAAACACTGCAGCGTTTTCACACACACMCCCCCACACACACTGGTCTGGCAGGAGAGCTCTCAGGCTTAGAAAAGCACCGGCTCGGGGGCCGATGGCAGTGGCTGCCGAGCTGGGGAACATGCGGTTTGGAAGTGCTCATGCCCTTATCCTGGAGCAGAGCGGTTTGCTCCTGGCCGAGATCCCATCTGCACCGCTGGCACTACAAGTGTTAGCAGAAGGGATGAAGCTCTCGTGACAYGCCAGGCTAGTTACAGGCGATGCACCACAGAGGAGAGAGGCAAACGGGGCATCCCTGGCCCAGGATCGGCACAGGCCCTGAAGGACAGGATTTGGGACCTTTGGGTACATCCTCTGCTGTGGCCACAGTAACCCGCAGAGCTAGGAGACCCTGCGGCTTCCCCCAGCACCCCAAGCAACAGGCGCTGTGCTCCTAGGGACGCAAGCGCAATCCTGTGCTTGCAGCCCTTCTCGAGGCCAGCAGACCCCTTCTGATTCACATGGGCACAGTGAAAGCAGAGCAGGCTCCCGGTTGGAAAGCTGCTCCACGCCACAGTGCGTGCCTCTGGGTGCATTGGGCATGGGAGAGTCCAGCGGGGCTGGTGCGGGGAGGAGCGGCCAGAGATCAAGGGGAAAGACACGGCTCCAGCAGATGGGGAGGAGACGAAGGGATGGCGAACAACCTGTGGCGCAGCCAAGTGCGCTAACGGGCCAAAGCCATGACACAGGACTCAAGGAGGTGCCAGAAGCTTCCTCCACCAGCAAGCCCTCTTGCAGGACGGCATCATTTCCTAAGAAAGACCTGGAGCCCCTTCAGCATGAAAGCAGGCAGGATGCTCTAGAGACCAACCCTAGGCAGGAGCAAACCCATCTTTTTTCCCCTCCTACGACTAGCCTCAAGTCCAGATCTGCATTTTGTAGCCCTGGCCCATCACTATGAAGCATAACCAACAAGCAGGACCTGCCGCCTTTCGTAGCGACAGGGCTCGTGCAGGCGCGAGGAGGAGGAAGAGGGCTGGGAAGAAGCGGCAGTGGCGGGGGGAGCCTGCGGTGGCAGGGGACAGGCCGGAGGACTGTACGTACCGTTGTACACCAGCTCGGAGAATTTCAAGGCGAGCCCCTGCTTGATTTTCCGTACTTCCCGGTCCATGGTGAAGGCCTCAATATCTAAATGTGCATGGTATAGGATCGTTCCCGCTGGGGTCTCATAGATACCTAGCCATTTTTCCAGGCAGGGGGAAAAGCAGAAAGAGAGAAAGAAACGAATGAGACCAAAACTGTCAGCAAATGACAAAAAATAATGACTTGGCTGACAGAAGGAGCTGTGGTCGAGCACATTCAGTCCCAGCTTGCTGTAAAATGCATCTGTCATTATATTCATGCTGGGGCTGAGACAGTCCACTCYGCACCTTGCGGAGAAAATTTCTAGATTCCCCTCTTTGAAGAGGCACTCTGACGAGGCTAAATGACAGGGTTTGGGAACCGATCCCCCCACCGATACATGCCCAACGGTCTGCAGCTGAAAACCTGTAATTAAACGAGCGATGCGGGGCACAGGCACGGGGAGCGCAGGGCCTGAAATACCCTCCTCTCCCCTCCGCTGGCAAGAAAGAGCACCGCGCATCAGCTGTGCAGAAAGGAGGCTACCTGGGGGCTGGGAGTGCAACTTCCTCAGGGGCTGGCGAGAGCCCCCGGCTTCCTCCCYGTCCGCCCCCCGAACCTCTCCGGGCTGGGGAAGGCACCTCGGTGGAGGGACATTTAATCATTGCGATGGTCGGGGCGAAGCTCGCTGGCAAGCCGGGGCAGGAAACCCTGCTCCCTTTGTTCCAGCTGCTCGTGGCTTATTTTCCGCGTAACTTGTTTACTTCTTGTTTAATACGGCACATGCAAAAATTAGTAGATGGAGACACAGGCACCTACAGCGACCCTTGTCCGTGACGCCTGATCAGCTGGCACGGCTATAACCTGCCCGTTCCTGCTCTCCACCCTCACGTTCCCTTCCCCTGCCCACCCCCACATTGGGACTGTCCCCTCCCAGCGCAGCCGTGCTGCCGGCACCCAGCACCCAGCTCTGGGCCAGGCTTGGGGTCCGCGCTGATGGCTATGGCATGGCCGTGGGAATGGCAGAGGGCACCCACACGTTGGGTTTCGCTAGCTTGTGCCACAGAGAAACCAGCCCTTTTCCCTAAAAGCACAAAAATGCTGAATTCTGTAATAATAAAACTTAAGAGAAACGCCACCTCCAAATGCCCACGCTGCAAAGGTCTGCCAGGCAGGGCGAAGGACCTGCCTAAAGAACCGCTTTCAGCGGGGCCCCATGGCTGCGGGGCCCCACGGCTGCATCCCGCGCCTTGCACGGACGGCCTTGCCCTCGTCCCCGCAACGGGGAGCACTCATCTCCGACGCTGAATTACCTGCGCTCTTTAATTAAAGGGGTTGAAGAGAAAAAAACCTGCAGGCCTTTCCAACTGCATGCTCAGCTCTGAAGGGGCCATGAGCCCCTCTCCAGGTACCACGATGAGGGACAGTGCCTGCAATCACTGCCCCCCTCTTTGGGGCTGAGGGGAGCCCACCTAGAGCATGGTGCTGTCACAGGAGCTTTCACCTGCGCTAGGCTCTCCCCATGTGCTGGATCACAGCATGGGCTCCCATGCGGTGTCCCATCCCGTTCCGTCCCTGGGGGACGGACAAGGCTCCCGAGAACGTGGCAGGAGCTCAGCTCAGTCCTATCTACCACAGCAGCCCAAACCTGTCCCCCAAATGGGGTAGCTCAGCCGGCCTCCAAGGCTGCTGTGAGCCCTCCCTGCGTATTTAGGGCACCAGGCAAAGGTGCAGAAGCTGCAGGATCGATCCCCCGCTACATCACAGGCTCCCGTTAGGTCCCCGTAAACCCAGCACGCGCAGGGCGCCCGCTCCACGCTGGGGCTTGCAGCCTGTCCATGAGGTGAGCCACGTGGGGACCTTTCGCTCCCGTACGAGCCGCCAGCAATTTTGGCAACGAGCAACCCAGTCCTTGGGGAAGTGTCTAAGCCGAGCCCACCGGTAACGCGATTAACATTCCCGCTCCTTCCCCCTTCGAAGGTGTTAAAGTTAATTCGGGCTGATCAAAAGCTTGGTTTCGTCTCGTGCCCGGTTGCCGCCCCCCACCTCTTCCCCGCGGCCGCGGCGGGGGGACGCAGCGCCGCCGTGCCTGCTCCAGCTGCCCGTTTCGCTATTATTCCTACGCGAGCCGTGACAGAAACGTGATGCTAGAGGACCGCGGATGCAGGAGCCTTTGACAGCCGGAGCAGGGGCTACGGCGYGCGGAGGGGAGGGAAATGACAGCCCCGCTCGCAGCCTCGCCGCCGCGGAGACAAGAGGCACCTTCAAAGTGACACTCACAGCGGCTCCAAGTGTCTATTTTCATCTCCCCGTGTTTACAGGAAAAAGACAGAGGTGTCAGCAAAGCAGCCTGCCGAAGCTTCAATCACCCCATAATTACCGCTGGGGAAGGGGGGGGACGGGACGGGGCGGGGGGGCAGCAGAGGAGACAGCTGCCGCTGCTTAAAATTTTCTAATTTGTAACCGCCGCTGTCAGTTTACCTCCATCCGAGCAATTTTGCTGCTTTGAGCGAGGACTGTCATTGCGGGAGGCGTCACCGCGCTGGCACGTGGGGGCCGAGGCGAGGAGGGGGAGCCCTGCCGGGACGCGGCCTGGGGGCTCCCGCACCAGCCCGTGCGTTAAGCGATGCCCAAATTTCTACCGCCTTGGAAAAGCTTCCCAAGCCRGGCTGCGGCACCGAGGGCGGCCCGGGATGGATTTGCTGCGGGGAAGGGGCTTAGCGGCGTCCACCTCACTTTGCGAGGGCTTCGGGCCCCTGCCCCGCGGCGCAGCGCAGCCGGGGAGGGGGAGAAAACAAGAGAGAGGGGGGAAAAATAGAGGAACACCCCCCCCCCCCATCGAATGCAGAGCTCGGCTGTTTTGGCAGCGGCCATCCCCTCCTTCCCGCTTCCTCCCCACTGATTTCATTTACTTGACTTAATTAGCCCCCCTTCGGAGCTAAAAAGATAATTTGCTAAGGAGGATGTGAAAAGGCGCGAGCAGCAGGGAAGGGCTCCCGGTGCAGCCGAGAGCCTCCGGCTGAGCCGCCGCCGCCGCCGAGCCGCTCCAGCACAGCTCCCGGCACCGATTCATTAGCCTCCATCCTCCCGCGAAAACAAATACGGCAAAATCGAGTTAATAGGGCTTAAAAGGCTGGTGCGGGCCCGCGCGCTCGCCCCTCGCCCATTAGGCCTTAACGAATTTCAATTAGGTGCTTGGTAAAAATCAATCCAAATGCATTTTCCCTTTCCGTTCCCCAACTCCTCGGGGCGGCGAGGAGGAGGAGGAGAGGAAAGGAGGCACCTGGCAAGTCACGCAGGAGCCCTGGGGGAAGCAGAGGAGCCTCTGCAGCCGTGCATGGCCCAGGCGCACGCTGCCGTGCCTCAGTTTCCCCTCGGCAGAGCAGGGATCGCTGGCGCAGGGGAGCTGCCGAGGGCCTCAGCTTGCAYGCTTGCTCCGCGCGGAGTTTTGTTGAGCCTGGCTGAATAAAGCCGGCTCTGAGCGCGCTTCGGCAGGCCGCGGCATCCCCGCCGGGCCCAGGACCCCCCGTCCTAGCGCCCCGGCGGAGGCGGCCCGCGAAGCCGTCATCTGCCGACACTCCACCGCAGCAGCGAGTGCCTGACAGTGACGCACAGGAGACAAACGTGACAGTTAAATGGGGTTTAGAGAAATTATTAAATGCTGTGAGGGTCACTAGAGCATGTCACTGGCTCCTGAAAAAAAAAACAAAAAAACCCGGGATTTTGACAAATTACTCAGCATCCTGCATGCAAATGCGCAGGGTGGTTGTGTGAGTGCATGTGTGGTTTGGGAGGGTTTCTCTTTTCCTCTCTCTCTTTTTTTTTTTAATTCAGTTATTCGAACTCRGGTCGAATGATCTGGGGTTTTGTTTTTCGCCTTTTGTGGCTGATGCTCTTGCAAAGCGGCCCGTGCCCCCGCGGTGGGGAGGGAGAGCGGGGTGGGCTGCGCTCCGCTGTGAAGTGTTATCACAATATTTGCTCGCGCCCTGCCACAAAGGGCAAGTTTAAAGAAAGGGAGCACCTAATTAGGTATTAACGAGATTTAAAACAGAAGAGTGCGGGGACAAGGAARGGGAAATGATTATTAGCCGTGGCGTTATTTAGTTCTGAAAGGGGCAGCTCTCTGCCTCTGGAGGTTTTCAGTTAAGCTGCTCCTAATGGAGGATCAATACTAAGAGTGCAAAAAATTGCATAGATATATCAATTAATCAAAGACCTGGCTTTAAAAAAAATGTATCAGTGACTGGTATTTGCCTCCTAAGCTTTGTACCTCTATCGCTCTTTATACAACATCTGCGTCACTGAGGACCTTAGAAGAGTATTTCCCAAAGCAAGCTGAGTCTCTCACGTTCACCTCGTCCTGCAAGCTGGGACTGGAGGAAGAGCACCAGGATTTGGAGCTCTGATAAAAACCCTGGGAGCTGGCGGCAGTGAGTCAAGCCCAAACCTTGACATTTTTCCCGCTGCAAGACCTGAAGGGGAAGGAGCTCACAGGAGACCTGCTGTCCCTGGTGGCAACATGACCCCAGGCTTGGCGCCAACTGAGACACTGGCAGGACCTTCATTAGCGAGGTTAGTTATAAGTCCCTTTAAAAGGGAAATCTTGATGCTACTTAAAGGAGAGGAGCCCAGGGCTGCTGGACCTGCCAGGGCCAGRAGGGGAGAAGGTGCTGCACGTGGGACCAGCCACTCACCTCTGGACTTCATCCCGATGAAGCGGTTCTCCACGATGTCGATCCGCCCGACACCGTGCTTGCCTCTGCGGAGGAGAAATGGAGCAGCTGGCACCTTGCACACCCCMGGCCCTTGCAGCGGGTGGCCGAGCCAGGAGCCCAGAGGCAAGTTGAGGAGACAACAGGGGGGCAAACCCAAAAACGACAACCTGTGAGCAGCTCCGCTGTGCCCAGCAGCATTGACAGCGATCCTGACAGCCAAATACTGTCWTTTCTCCACCGTGGGAGAAGCACCCTTCTTAATAAACCCCAGGCACCAACCTCCTGGCTGTAGGGCACAGGGTTCCCAGCGAAACTATCTGGCTACCTAGGATATGGCGACCTGCATGACTTGCCACCGTACGCAGATGGGACAGGGCTGTCCCAACACCCAGAGACAGCAGTGCCAACACCGTTCGGAGGAGGCTGTCTGGGTCAGCCAGATAGGATGGGTTACACAGAGATGGACTTTTTCTGCTTGTCCCTCTCTCAGCTTTGTCGCTGGTGCCAACCTCCCCCTCCTGCCCTCGTACCGCTTGGGCTGCAAAGAGCCACAGTCAGCCATGGCTTGGTGGCCACCAGAAAACGAACCGGGCAAGGGGACGGTGGGGGCGACACGGGGCGATGCTGCAGCTGTATTCATGATGGCTGAAGTCATTTTAAAACCACTTAATTAACATTTAAAAAGAGAACTACATGGAAAAGTTCATTCCCATTCAGCTCCGGGGGGATAAAGGCGGAGGCACAAAGGAGGACGGCACCGGGGAGCTGCGTGGCACTTAGCAAGGGGCGGGATGAGCGGGTGTCCCGGTGGGTGCCTGCTCCCGAGCCAGGGCCGCCGCCGTCCCGGGAGGCTCCCCGGCGGCCGTGTCCCGAGGGCTGTGCTTACGGCGAAGCGCCTGGAGCGTGGCCGGCTGCCCCAGCGCATGGTCCCGGGGGCTGCCAAACCTGCCGTTTTCCTCAAAGTGGGGGACAAAGTGGAAAAAACGAGCTGGCCCCGAAGGGTGCAATTTGCTAGCACTTGAGTCACTCTCCCAAGAGGGGAAATCGGACTCTGCCGCCGCGGCTGGACGAGCTGTTCGGGGCCCGGGGCGAGCAGAGCGCAGAAACCCCAACGGAGCCGCTGCTGCGGCAGGAGGGGGGCGAGGACGGGGGGGACCACGCAGGCGACCAAATCTCCAAGYCTCAAAAGAGCTGAGTGCCCGCCGAGCCGGGACGCCAGGCCGGTGGAGCTGGGCACCCTCGGACAGGCAGGAACGGGGAGGTGATGGCACCAGTGCCGGGACGGGGGAGCCCGGGGCTGAGCCGGGCTGCGCGGGGCCCCGGGAACCATTCCGGACCTGGGGCCAGGCAGCCCTCGACCGCACGTGGGAACGCGCGATATAAACCCTCGACCGCACGTGGGAATTTACCCCTAACGGGGCTCGTGCAGGCTCACTCGGCTCGGGGCATCGCTTGCACCGCGCGGCGCGGGGACGCCGGCGCCTCGGGGCGCGCGGCACTTACGCGATCTCGTTCAGGTAGACGAAGAGCTCCAGGGCCGCCTGGCGGGTGACTCCGTCCTTGGCGTTGGTGACCTTCACGGGGACACCTGCGGAGCCGGGGGGGGGGGGGCAGGATCAGCCTCACCTCGCGCCATCACCCCGCGCACGTTAAATAGATGTGACAGATATGAACTCTAAATAACTTCTTAAAAAGGCATATCCAAGCTGCTGCCGGAGGGAGAGGAGGAGGGAGGGGGAACCCACCTCGGGAGAAAAAGCCAAAATAAATAAATTAAAAAAGGCCCATAAAAACGCC